>NC_030432.2:0-117500 GCF_001660625.3 Ictalurus punctatus
AAAAAGTATTTTCACGTATTGTTTTGATCAAACGTAAGTAGGACACAGGGGAATGTGTGAACACGAGAAATAGGCGAGTTTTGCGATATCTCGCTTGCTCTTCCGCGATCCTCGTTTCCTTTCACCAAAAAGATTGTTTGAGTATATTAGTCAACGGGCTGGATGAGGTTAAACTAAAAAAAGTGTATCAATCTGTATCATATCATGATACTTTACAAAGACTGGGTTTATAATGCTTTATACTAACAAATGTAATTTTACGTTTTCAACTACTTTTCATACTATTCCACTTTTTTCACTGTAAAATACAGATCTGTCAGTGAAAAGTAGTTTTCACGTATTGTTTTGATCAAACGTAAGTAGGACACAGGGGAATGTGTGAACACGAGAAATAGGCGAGTTTGCGATATCTCGCTTGCTCTTCCGCGATCCTCGTTTCCTTTCACCAAAAAGATTGTTTGAGTATATTAGTCAACGGGCTGGATGAGGTTAAACTAAAAAAAGTGTATCAATCTGTATCATATCATGATACTTTACAAAGACTGGGTTTTATAATGCTTTATACTAACAAATGTAATTTTACGTTTTCAACTACTTTTTCATACTATTCCACTTTTTCACTGTAAAATACAGATCTGTCAGTGAAAAGTAGTTTTCACCGTATTGTTTTGATCAAACGTAAGTAGGACACAGGGGAATGTGTGAACACGAGAAATAGGCGAGTTTTGCGATATCTCGCTTGCTCTTCCGCGATCCTCGTTTCTTTCACCAAAAAGATTGTTTGAGTATATTAGTCAACGGGCTGGATGAGGTTAAACTAAAAAAAGTGTATCAATCTGTATCATATCATGATACTTTACAAAGACTGGGTTTTATAATGCTTTATACTAACAAATGTAATTTTACGTTTCAACTACTTTTTCATACTATTCCACTTTTTTCACTGTAAAATACAGATCTGTCAGTGAAAAGTAGTTTTCACCGTATTGTTTTGATCAAACGTAAGTAGGACACAGGGGAATGTGTGAACACGAGAAATAGGCGAGTTTTGCGATATCTCGCTTGCTCTTCCGCGATCCTCGTTTCCTTCACCAAAAAGATTGTTTGAGTATATTAGTCAACGGGCTGGATGAGGTTAAACTAAAAAAAGTGTATCAATCTGTATCATATCATGATACTTTACAAAGACTGGGTTTTATAATGCTTTATACTAACAAATGTAATTTTACGTTTTCAACTACTTTTTCATACTATTCCACTTTTTTCACTGTAAAATACAGATCTGTCAGTGAAAAGTAGTTTTCACCGTATTGTTTTGATCAAACGTAAGTAGGACACAGGGGAATGTGTGAACACGAGAAATAGGCGAGTTTTGCGATATCTCGCTTGCTCTTCCGCGATCCTCGTTTCCTTTCACCAAAAAGATTGTTTGAGTATATTAGTCAACGGGCTGGATGAGGTTAAACTAAAAAAAGTGTATCAATCTGTATCATATCATGATACTTTACAAAGACTGGGTTTTATAATGCTTTATACTAACAAATGTAATTTTACGTTTTCAACTACTTTTTCATACTATTCCACTTTTTTCACTGTAAAATACAGATCTGTCAGTGAAAAGTAGTTTTCACCGTATTGTTTTGATCAAACGTAAGTAGGACACAGGGGAATGTGTGAACACGAGAAATAGGCGAGTTTTGCGATATCTCGCTTGCTCTTCCGCGATCCTCGTTTCCTTTCACCAAAAAGATTGTTTGAGTATATTAGTCAACGGGCTGGATGAGGTTAAACTAAAAAAAGTGTATCAATCTGTATCATATCATGATACTTTACAAAGACTGGGTTTTATAATGCTTTATACTAACAAATGTAATTTTACGTTTTCAACTACTTTTTCATACTATTCCACTTTTTTCACTGTAAAATACAGATCTGTCAGTGAAAAGTAGTTTTCACCGTATTGTTTTGATCAAACGTAAGTAGGACACAGGGGAATGTGTGAACACGAGAAATAGGCGAGTTTTGCGATATCTCGCTTGCTCTTCCGCGATCCTCGTTTCCTTTCACCAAAAAGATTGTTTGAGTATATTAGTCAACGGGCTGGATGAGGTTAAACTAAAAAAAGTGTATCAATCTGTATCATATCATGATACTTTACAAAGACTGGGTTTTATAATGCTTTATACTAACAAATGTAATTTTACGTTTTCAACTACTTTTTCATACTATTCCACTTTTTCACTGTAAAATACAGATCTGTCAGTGAAAAGTAGTTTTCACCGTATTGTTTTGATCAAACGTAAGTAGGACACAGGGGAATGTGTGAACACGAGAAATAGGCGAGTTTTGCGATATCTCGCTTGCTCTTCCGCGATCCTCGTTTCCTTTCACCAAAAAGATTGTTTGAGTATATTAGTCAACGGGCTGGATGAGGTTAAACTAAAAAAAGTGTATCAATCTGTATCATATCATGATACTTTACAAAGACTGGGTTTATAATGCTTTATACTAACAAATGTAATTTTACGTTTTCAACTACTTTTCATACTATTCCACTTTTTTCACTGTAAAATACAGATCTGTCAGTGAAAAGTAGTTTTCACCGTATTGTTTTGATCAAACGTAAGTAGGACACAGGGGAATGTGTGAACACGAGAAATAGGCGAGTTTTGCGATATCTCGCTTGCTCTTCCGCGATCCTCGTTTCCTTTCACCAAAAAGATTGTTTGAGTATATTAGTCAACGGGCTGGATGAGGTTAAACTAAAAAAAGTGTATCAATCTGTATCATATCATGATACTTTACAAAGACTGGGTTTTATAATGCTTTATACTAACAAATGTAATTTTACGTTTTCAACTACTTTTTCATACTATTCCACTTTTTTCACTGTAAAATACAGATCTGTCAGTGAAAAGTAGTTTTCACCGTATTGTTTTGATCAAACGTAAGTAGGACACAGGGGAATGTGTGAACACGAGAAATAGGCGAGTTTTGCGATATCTCGCTTGCTCTTCCGCGATCCTCGTTTCCTTTCACCAAAAAGATTGTTTGAGTATATTAGTCAACGGGCTGGATGAGGTTAAACTAAAAAAAGTGTATCAATCTGTATCATATCATGATACTTTACAAAGACTGGGTTATAATGCTTTATACTAACAAATGTAATTTTACGTTTTCAACTACTTTTTCATACTATTCCACTTTTTTCACTGTAAAATACAGATCTTTCAGTCAAAAGTAGTTTTCATGTTATTGTTTAGCTCAAGGGTAAGTAGGACACAGAGGAACGTGTGAACACGAGAAATAGGCGAGTTTTGCGATATCTCGCTTGCTCTTCCGCGATCCTCGTTTCCTTTCACCAAAAAGATTGTTTGAGTATATTAGTCAACGGGCTGGATGAGGTTAAACTAAAAAAAGTGTATCAATCTGTATTATATCATGATACTTTACAAAGACTGGGTTTTATAATGCTTTATACTAACAAATGTAATTTTACGTTTTCAACTACTTTTTCATACTATTCCACTTTTTTCACTGTAAAATACAGATCTTTCAGTCAAAAGTAGTTTTCATGTTATTGTTTAGCTCAAGGGTAAGTAGGACACAGAGGAACGTGTGAACACGAGAAATAGGCGAGTTTTGCGATATCTCGCTTGCTCTTCCGCGATCCTCGTTTCCTTTCACCAAAAAGATTGTTTGAGTATATTAGTCACGGGCTGGATGAGGTTAAACTAAAAAAAGTGTATCAATCTGTATTATATCATGATACTTTACAAAGACTGGGTTTTATAATGCTTTATACTAACAAATGTAATTTTACGTTTTCAACTACTTTTTCATACTATTCCACTTTTTTCACTGTAAAATACAGATCTTTCAGTCAAAAGTAGTTTTCATGTTATTGTTTAGCTCAAGGGTAAGTAGGACACAGAGGAACGTGTGAACACGAGAAATAGGCGAGTTTTGCGATATCTCGCTTGCTCTTCCGCGATCCTCGTTTCCTTTCACCAAAAAGATTGTTTGAGTATATTAGTCAACGGGCTGGATGAGGTTAAACTAAAAAAAGTGTATCAATCTGTATTATATCATGATACTTTACAAAGACTGGGTTTTATAATGCTTTATAGTAACAAATGTAATTTTACGTTTTCAACTACTTTTTCATACTATTCCACTTTTTTCACTGTAAAATACAGATCTTTCAGTGAAAAGTAGTTTTCATGTTATTGTTTTCTCAAACGTAAGTAGGACACAGAGGAATGTGTGAACACGAGAAATAGGCGAGTTTTGCGATATCTCGCTTGCTCTTCCGCGATCCTCGTTTCCTTTCACCAAAAAGATTGTTTGAGTATATTAGTCAACGGGCTGGATGAGGTTAAACTAAAAAAAGTGTATCAATCTGTATTATATCATGATACTTTACAAAGACTGGGTTTTATAATGCTTTATAGTAACAAATGTAATTTTACGTTTTCAACTACTTTTTCATACTATTCCACTTTTTTCACTGTAAAATACAGATCTTTCAGTCAAAAGTAGTTTTCATGTTATTGTTTGCTCAAGGGTAAGTAGGACACAGAGGAACGTGTGAACACGAGAAATAGGCGAGTTTTGCGATATCTCGCTTGCTCTTCCGCGATCCTCGTTTCCTTTCACCAAAAAGATTGTTTGAGTATATTAGTCAACGGGCTGGATGAGGTTAAACTAAAAAAAGTGTATCAATCTGTATCATATCATGATACTTTACAAAGACTGGGTTTTATAATGCTTTATAGTAACAAATGTAATTTTACGTTTTCAACTACTTTTTCATACTATTCCACTTTTTTCACTGTAAAATACAGATCTTTCAGTGAAAAGTAGTTTTCATGTTATTGTTTGATCAAGGGTAAGTAGGACACAGAGGAATGTGTGAACACGAGAAATAGGCGAGTTTTGCGATATCTCGCTTGCTCTTCCGCGATCCTCGTTTCCTTTCACCAAAAAGATTGTTTGAGTATATTAGTCAACGGGCTGGATGAGGTTAAACTAAAAAAAGTGTATCAATCTGTATTATATCATGATACTTTACAAAGACTGGGTTTTATAATGCTTTATAGTAACAAATGTAATTTTACGTTTTCAACTACTTTTTCATACTATTCCACTTTTTTCACTGTAAAATACAGATCTTTCAGTGAAAAGTAGTTTTCATGTTATTGTTTTGATCAAGGGTAAGTAGGACACAGAGGAATGTGTGAACACGAGAAATAGGCGAGTTTTGCGATATCTCGCTTGCTCTTCCGCGATCCTCGTTTCCTTTCACCAAAAAGATTGTTTGAGTATATTAGTCAACGGGCTGGATGAGGTTAAACTAAAAAAAGTGTATCAATCTGTATCATATCATGATACTTTACAAAGACTGGGTTTTATAATGCTTTATACTAACAAATGTAATTTTACGTTTTCAACTACTTTTTCATACTATTCCACTTTTTTCACTGTAAAATACAGATCTTTCAGTGAAAAGTAGTTTTCATGTTATTGTTTTGATCAAGGGTAAGTAGGACACAGAGGAATGTGTGAACACGAGAAATAGGCGAGTTTTGCGATATCTCGCTTGCTCTTCCGCGATCCTCGTTTCCTTTCACCAAAAAGATTGTTTGAGTATATTAGTCAACGGGCTGGATGAGGTTAAACTAAAAAAAGTGTATCAATCTGTATTATATCATGATACTTTACAAAGACTGGGTTTTATAATGCTTTATACTAACAAATGTAATTTTACGTTTTCAACTACTTTTTCATACTATTCCACTTTTTTCACTGTAAAATACAGATCTGTCAGTGAAAAGTAGTTTTCATGTATTGTTTTGATCAAGGGTAAGTAGGACACAGAGGAATGTGTGAACACGAGAAATAGGCGAGTTTTGCGATATCTCGCTTGCTCTTCCGCGATCCTCGTTTCCTTTCACCAAAAAGATTGTTTGAGTATATTAGTCAACGGGCTGGATGAGGTTAAACTAAAAAAAGTGTATCAATCTGTATCATATCATGATACTTTACAAAGACTGGGTTTTATAATGCTTTATACTAACAAATGTAATTTTACGTTTTCAACTACTTTTTCATACTATTCCACTTTTTTCACTGTAAAATACAGATCTTTCAGTGAAAAGTAGTTTTCATGTATTGTTTTGATCAAGGGTAAGTAGGACACAGAGGAATGTGTGAACACGAGAAATAGGCGAGTTTTGCGATATCTCGCTTGCTCTTCCGCGATCCTCGTTTCCTTTCACCAAAAAGATTGTTTGAGTATATTAGTCAACGGGCTGGATGAGGTTAAACTAAAAAAAGTGTATCAATCTGTATCATATCATGATACTTTACAAAGACTGGGTTTTATAATGCTTTATACTAACAAATGTAATTTTACGTTTTCAACTACTTTTTCATACTATTCCACTTTTTTCACTGTAAAATACAGATCTTTCAGTGAAAAGTAGTTTTCATGTATTGTTTTGATCAAACGTAAGTAGGACACAGAGGAATGTGTGAACACGAGAAATAGGCGAGTTTTGCGATATCTCGCTTGCTCTTCCGCGATCCTCGTTTCCTTTCACCAAAAAGATTGTTTGAGTATATTAGTCAACGGGCTGGATGAGGTTAAACTAAAAAAAGTGTATCAATCTGTATCATATCATGATACTTTACAAAGACTGGGTTTTATAATGCTTTATAGTAACAAATGTAATTTTACGTTTTCAACTACTTTTTCATACTATTCCACTTTTTTCACTGTAAAATACAGATCTGTCAGTGAAACTTAGTTTTCATGTATTGTTTTGATCAAACGTAAGTAGGACACAGAGGAATGTGTGAACACGAGAAATAGGCGAGTTTTGCGATATCTCGCTTGCTCTTCCGCGATCCTCGTTTCCTTTCACCAAAAAGATTGTTTGAGTATATTAGTCAACGGGCTGGATGAGGTTAAACTAAAAAAAGTGTATCAATCTGTATCATATCATGATACTTTACAAAGACTGGGTTTTATAATGCTTTATACTAACAAATGTAATTTTACGTTTTCAACTACTTTTTCATACTATTCCACTTTTTTCACTGTAAAATACAGATCTGTCAGTGAAAAGTAGTTTTCATGTATTGTTTTGATCAAACGTAAGTAGGACACAGAGGAATGTGTGAACACGAGAAATAGGCGAGTTTTGCGATATCTCGCTTGCTCTTCCGCGATCCTCGTTTCCTTTCACCAAAAAGATTGTTTGAGTATATTAGTCAACGGGCTGGATGAGGTTAAACTAAAAAAAGTGTATCAATCTGTATCATATCATGATACTTTACAAAGACTGGGTTTTATAATGCTTTATACTAACAAATGTAATTTTACGTTTTCAACTACTTTTTCATACTATTCCACTTTTTTCACTGTAAAATACAGATCTGTCAGTGAAACTTAGTTTTCATGTATTGTTTTGATCAAACGTAAGTAGGACACAGAGGAATGTGTGAACACGAGAAATAGGCGAGTTTTGCGATATCTCGCTTGCTCTTCCGCGATCCTCGTTTCCTTTCACCAAAAAGATTGTTTGAGTATATTAGTCAACGGGCTGGATGAGGTTAAACTAAAAAAAGTGTATCAATCTGTATTATATCATGATACTTTACAAAGACTGGGTTTTATAATGCTTTATACTAACAAATGTAATTTTACGTTTTCAACTACTTTTTCATACTATTCCACTTTTTTCACTGTAAAATACAGATCTGTCAGTGAAAAGTAGTTTTCATGTATTGTTTTGATCAAACGTAAGTAGGACACAGAGGAATGTGTGAACACGAGAAATAGGCGAGTTTTGCGATATCTCGCTTGCTCTTCCGCGATCCTCGTTTCCTTTCACCAAAAAGATTGTTTGAGTATATTAGTCAACGGGCTGGATGAGGTTAAACTAAAAAAAGTGTATCAATCTGTATCATATCATGATACTTTACAAAGACTGGGTTTTATAATGCTTTATACTAACAAATGTAATTTTACGTTTTCAACTACTTTTTCATACTATTCCACTTTTTTCACTGTAAAATACAGATCTGTCAGTGAAACTTAGTTTTCATGTATTGTTTTGATCAAACGTAAGTAGGACACAGAGGAATGTGTGAACACGAGAAATAGGCGAGTTTTGCGATATCTCGCTTGCTCTTCCGCGATCCTCGTTTCCTTTCACCAAAAAGATTGTTTGAGTATATTAGTCAACGGGCTGGATGAGGTTAAACTAAAAAAAGTGTATCAATCTGTATCATATCATGATACTTTACAAAGACTGGGTTTTATAATGCTTTATAGTAACAAATGTAATTTTACGTTTTCAACTACTTTTTCATACTATTCCACTTTTTTCACTGTAAAATACAGATCTGTCAGTGAAACTTAGTTTTCATGTATTGTTTTGATCAAACGTAAGTAGGACACAGAGGAATGTGTGAACACGAGAAATAGGCGAGTTTTGCGATATCTCGCTTGCTCTTCCGCGATCCTCGTTTCCTTTCACCAAAAAGATTGTTTGAGTATATTAGTCAACGGGCTGGATGAGGTTAAACTAAAAAAAGTGTATCAATCTGTATCATATCATGATACTTTACAAAGACTGGGTTTTATAATGCTTTATACTAACAAATGTAATTTTACGTTTTCAACTACTTTTTCATACTATTCCACTTTTTTCACTGTAAAATACAGATCTGTCAGTGAAAAGTAGTTTTCATGTATTGTTTTGATCAAACGTAAGTAGGACACAGAGGAATGTGTGAACACGAGAAATAGGCGAGTTTTGCGATATCTCGCTTGCTCTTCCGCGATCCTCGTTTCCTTTCACCAAAAAGATTGTTTGAGTATATTAGTCAACGGGCTGGATGAGGTTAAACTAAAAAAAGTGTATCAATCTGTATCATATCATGATACTTTACAAAGACTGGGTTTTATAATGCTTTATACTAACAAATGTAATTTTACGTTTTCAACTACTTTTTCATACTATTCCACTTTTTTCACTGTAAAATACAGATCTGTCAGTGAAAAGTAGTTTTCATGTATTGTTTTGATCAAACGTAAGTAGGACACAGAGGAATGTGTGAACACGAGAAATAGGCGAGTTTTGCGATATCTCGCTTGCTCTTCCGCGATCCTCGTTTCCTTTCACCAAAAAGATTGTTTGAGTATATTAGTCAACGGGCTGGATGAGGTTAAACTAAAAAAAGTGTATCAATCTGTATCATATCATGATACTTTACAAAGACTGGGTTTTATAATGCTTTATACTAACAAATGTAATTTTACGTTTTCAACTACTTTTTCATACTATTCCACTTTTTTCACTGTAAAATACAGATCTGTCAGTGAAAAGTAGTTTTCATGGTATTGTTTTGATCAAACGTAAGTAGGACACAGAGGAATGTGTGAACACGAGAAATAGGCGAGTTTTGCGATATCTCGCTTGCTCTTCCGCGATCCTCGTTTCCTTTCACCAAAAAGATTGTTTGAGTATATTAGTCAACGGGCTGGATGAGGTTAAACTAAAAAAAGTGTATCAATCTGTATCATATCATGATACTTTACAAAGACTGGGTTTTATAATGCTTTATACTAACAAATGTAATTTTACGTTTTCAACTACTTTTTCATACTATTCCACTTTTTTCACTGTAAAATACAGATCTGTCAGTGAAAAGTAGTTTTCATGTATTGTTTTGATCAAACGTAAGTAGGACACAGAGGAATGTGTGAACACGAGAAATAGGCGAGTTTTGCGATATCTCGCTTGCTCTTCCGCGATCCTCGTTTCCTTTCACCAAAAAGATTGTTTGAGTATATTAGTCAACGGGCTGGATGAGGTTAAACTAAAAAAAGTGTATCAATCTGTATCATATCATGATACTTTACAAAGACTGGGTTTTATAATGCTTTATACTAACAAATGTAATTTTACGTTTTCAACTACTTTTTCATACTATTCCACTTTTTTCACTGTAAAATACAGATCTGTCAGTGAAAAGTAGTTTTCATGGTATTGTTTTGATCAAACGTAAGTAGGACACAGAGGAATGTGTGAACACGAGAAATAGGCGAGTTTTGCGATATCTCGCTTGCTCTTCCGCGATCCTCGTTTCCTTTCACCAAAAAGATTGTTTGAGTATATTAGTCAACGGGCTGGATGAGGTTAAACTAAAAAAAGTGTATCAATCTGTATCATATCATGATACTTTACAAAGACTGGGTTTTATAATGCTTTATACTAACAAATGTAATTTTACGTTTTCAACTACTTTTTCATACTATTCCACTTTTTTCACTGTAAAATACAGATCTGTCAGTGAAAAGTAGTTTTCATGTATTGTTTTGATCAAACGTAAGTAGGACACAGAGGAATGTGTGAACACGAGAAATAGGCGAGTTTTGCGATATCTCGCTTGCTCTTCCGCGATCCTCGTTTCCTTTCACCAAAAAGATTGTTTGAGTATATTAGTCAACGGGCTGGATGAGGTTAAACTAAAAAAAGTGTATCAATCTGTATCATATCATGATACTTTACAAAGACTGGGTTTTATAATGCTTTATACTAACAAATGTAATTTTACGTTTTCAACTACTTTTTCATACTATTCCACTTTTTTCACTGTAAAATACAGATCTGTCAGTGAAAAGTAGTTTTCATGTATTGTTTTGATCAAACGTAAGTAGGACACAGAGGAATGTGTGAACACGAGAAATAGGCGAGTTTTGCGATATCTCGCTTGCTCTTCCGCGATCCTCGTTTCCTTTCACCAAAAAGATTGTTTGAGTATATTAGTCAACGGGCTGGATGAGGTTAAACTAAAAAAAGTGTATCAATCTGTATCATATCATGATACTTTACAAAGACTGGGTTTTATAATGCTTTATACTAACAAATGTAATTTTACGTTTTCAACTACTTTTTCATACTATTCCACTTTTTTCACTGTAAAATACAGATCTGTCAGTGAAAAGTAGTTTTCATGTATTGTTTTGATCAAACGTAAGTAGGACACAGAGGAATGTGTGAACACGAGAAATAGGCGAGTTTTGCGATATCTCGCTTGCTCTTCCGCGATCCTCGTTTCCTTTCACCAAAAAGATTGTTTGAGTATATTAGTCAACGGGCTGGATGAGGTTAAACTAAAAAAAGTGTATCAATCTGTATCATATCATGATACTTTACAAAGACTGGGTTTTATAATGCTTTATACTAACAAATGTAATTTTACGTTTTCAACTACTTTTTCATACTATTCCACTTTTTTCACTGTAAAATACAGATCTGTCAGTGAAAAGTAGTTTTCATGTATTGTTTTGATCAAACGTAAGTAGGACACAGAGGAATGTGTGAACACGAGAAATAGGCGAGTTTTGCGATATCTCGCTTGCTCTTCCGCGATCCTCGTTTCCTTTCACCAAAAAGATTGTTTGAGTATATTAGTCAACGGGCTGGATGAGGTTAAACTAAAAAAAGTGTATCAATCTGTATCATATCATGATACTTTACAAAGACTGGGTTTTATAATGCTTTATACTAACAAATGTAATTTTACGTTTTCAACTACTTTTTCATACTATTCCACTTTTTTCACTGTAAAATACAGATCTGTCAGTGAAAAGTAGTTTTCATGTATTGTTTTGATCAAACGTAAGTAGGACACAGAGGAATGTGTGAACACGAGAAATAGGCGAGTTTTGCGATATCTCGCTTGCTCTTCCGCGATCCTCGTTTCCTTTCACCAAAAAGATTGTTTGAGTATATTAGTCAACGGGCTGGATGAGGTTAAACTAAAAAAAGTGTATCAATCTGTATCATATCATGATACTTTACAAAGACTGGGTTTTATAATGCTTTATACTAACAAATGTAATTTTACGTTTTCAACTACTTTTTCATACTATTCCACTTTTTTCACTGTAAAATACAGATCTGTCAGTGAAAAGTAGTTTTCATGTATTGTTTTGATCAAACGTAAGTAGGACACAGAGGAATGTGTGAACACGAGAAATAGGCGAGTTTTGCGATATCTCGCTTGCTCTTCCGCGATCCTCGTTTCCTTTCACCAAAAAGATTGTTTGAGTATATTAGTCAACGGGCTGGATGAGGTTAAACTAAAAAAAGTGTATCAATCTGTATCATATCATGATACTTTACAAAGACTGGGTTTTATAATGCTTTATACTAACAAATGTAATTTTACGTTTTCAACTACTTTTTCATACTATTCCACTTTTTTCACTGTAAAATACAGATCTGTCAGTGAAAAGTAGTTTTCATGTATTGTTTTGATCAAACGTAAGTAGGACACAGAGGAATGTGTGAACACGAGAAATAGGCGAGTTTTGCGATATCTCGCTTGCTCTTCCGCGATCCTCGTTTCCTTTCACCAAAAAGATTGTTTGAGTATATTAGTCAACGGGCTGGATGAGGTTAAACTAAAAAAAGTGTATCAATCTGTATCATATCATGATACTTTACAAAGACTGGGTTTTATAATGCTTTATACTAACAAATGTAATTTTACGTTTTCAACTACTTTTTCATACTATTCCACTTTTTTCACTGTAAAATACAGATCTGTCAGTGAAAAGTAGTTTTCATGTATTGTTTTGATCAAACGTAAGTAGGACACAGAGGAATGTGTGAACACGAGAAATAGGCGAGTTTTGCGATATCTCGCTTGCTCTTCCGCGATCCTCGTTTCCTTTCACCAAAAAGATTGTTTGAGTATATTAGTCAACGGGCTGGATGAGGTTAAACTAAAAAAAGTGTATCAATCTGTATCATATCATGATACTTTACAAAGACTGGGTTTTATAATGCTTTATACTAACAAATGTAATTTTACGTTTTCAACTACTTTTTCATACTATTCCACTTTTTTCACTGTAAAATACAGATCTTTCAGTGAAAAGTAGTTTTCATGTATTGTTTTGATCAAACGTAAGTAGGACACAGAGGAATGTGTGAACACGAGAAATAGGCGAGTTTTGCGATATCTCGCTTGCTCTTCCGCGATCCTCGTTTCCTTTCACCAAAAAGATTGTTTGAGTATATTAGTCAACGGGCTGGATGAGGTTAAACTAAAAAAAGTGTATCAATCTGTATCATATCATGATACTTTACAAAGACTGGGTTTTATAATGCTTTATACTAACAAATGTAATTTTACGTTTTCAACTACTTTTTCATACTATTCCACTTTTTTCACTGTAAAATACAGATCTTTCAGTGAAAAGTAGTTTTCATGTTATTGTTTTGATCAAACGTAAGTAGGACACAGAGGAATGTGTGAACACGAGAAATAGGCGAGTTTTGCGATATCTCGCTTGCTCTTCCGCGATCCTCGTTTCCTTTCACCAAAAAGATTGTTTGAGTATATTAGTCAACGGGCTGGATGAGGTTAAACTAAAAAAAGTGTATCAATCTGTATTATATCATGATACTTTACAAAGACTGGGTTTTATAATGCTTTATACTAACAAATGTAATTTTACGTTTTCAACTACTTTTTCATACTATTCCACTTTTTTCACTGTAAAATACAGATCTTTCAGTGAAAAGTAGTTTTCATGTTATTGTTTTGATCAAACGTAAGTAGGACACAGAGGAATGTGTGAACACGAGAAATAGGCGAGTTTTGCGATATCTCGCTTGCTCTTCCGCGATCCTCGTTTCCTTTCACCAAAAAGATTGTTTGAGTATATTAGTCAACGGGCTGGATGAGGTTAAACTAAAAAAAGTGTATCAATCTGTATTATATCATGATACTTTACAAAGACTGGGTTTTATAATGCTTTATACTAACAAATGTAATTTTACGTTTTCAACTACTTTTTCATACTATTCCACTTTTTTCACTGTAAAATACAGATCTTTCAGTGAAAAGTAGTTTTCATGTATTGTTTTGATCAAACGTAAGTAGGACACAGAGGAATGTGTGAACACGAGAAATAGGCGAGTTTTGCGATATCTCGCTTGCTCTTCCGCGATCCTCGTTTCCTTTCACCAAAAAGATTGTTTGAGTATATTAGTCAACGGGCTGGATGAGGTTAAACTAAAAAAAGTGTATCAATCTGTATTATATCATGATACTTTACAAAGACTGGGTTTTATAATGCTTTATACTAACAAATGTAATTTTACGTTTTCAACTACTTTTTCATACTATTCCACTTTTTTCACTGTAAAATACAGATCTTTCAGTGAAAAGTAGTTTTCATGTATTGTTTTGATCAAACGTAAGTAGGACACAGAGGAATGTGTGAACACGAGAAATAGGCGAGTTTTGCGATATCTCGCTTGCTCTTCCGCGATCCTCGTTTCCTTTCACCAAAAAGATTGTTTGAGTATATTAGTCAACGGGCTGGATGAGGTTAAACTAAAAAAAGTGTATCAATCTGTATTATATCATGATACTTTACAAAGACTGGGTTTTATAATGCTTTATACTAACAAATGTAATTTTACGTTTTCAACTACTTTTTCATACTATTCCACTTTTTTCACTGTAAAATACAGATCTTTCAGTGAAAAGTAGTTTTCATGTATTGTTTTGATCAAACGTAAGTAGGACACAGAGGAATGTGTGAACACGAGAAATAGGCGAGTTTTGCGATATCTCGCTTGCTCTTCCGCGATCCTCGTTTCCTTTCACCAAAAAGATTGTTTGAGTATATTAGTCAACGGGCTGGATGAGGTTAAACTAAAAAAAGTGTATCAATCTGTATTATATCATGATACTTTACAAAGACTGGGTTTTATAATGCTTTATACTAACAAATGTAATTTTACGTTTTCAACTACTTTTTCATACTATTCCACTTTTTTCACTGTAAAATACAGATCTTTCAGTGAAAAGTAGTTTTCATGTATTGTTTTGATCAAACGTAAGTAGGACACAGAGGAATGTGTGAACACGAGAAATAGGCGAGTTTTGCGATATCTCGCTTGCTCTTCCGCGATCCTCGTTTCCTTTCACCAAAAAGATTGTTTGAGTATATTAGTCAACGGGCTGGATGAGGTTAAACTAAAAAAAGTGTATCAATCTGTATTATATCATGATACTTTACAAAGACTGGGTTTTATAATGCTTTATACTAACAAATGTAATTTTACGTTTTCAACTACTTTTTCATACTATTCCACTTTTTTCACTGTAAAATACAGATCTTTCAGTGAAAAGTAGTTTTCATGTATTGTTTTGATCAAACGTAAGTAGGACACAGAGGAATGTGTGAACACGAGAAATAGGCGAGTTTTGCGATATCTCGCTTGCTCTTCCGCGATCCTCGTTTCCTTTCACCAAAAAGATTGTTTGAGTATATTAGTCAACGGGCTGGATGAGGTTAAACTAAAAAAAGTGTATCAATCTGTATTATATCATGATACTTTACAAAGACTGGGTTTTATAATGCTTTATACTAACAAATGTAATTTTACGTTTTCAACTACTTTTTCATACTATTCCACTTTTTTCACTGTAAAATACAGATCTTTCAGTGAAAAGTAGTTTTCATGTATTGTTTTGATCAAACGTAAGTAGGACACAGAGGAATGTGTGAACACGAGAAATAGGCGAGTTTTGCGATATCTCGCTTGCTCTTCCGCGATCCTCGTTTCCTTTCACCAAAAAGATTGTTTGAGTATATTAGTCAACGGGCTGGATGAGGTTAAACTAAAAAAAGTGTATCAATCTGTATTATATCATGATACTTTACAAAGACTGGGTTTTATAATGCTTTATACTAACAAATGTAATTTTACGTTTTCAACTACTTTTTCATACTATTCCACTTTTTTCACTGTAAAATACAGATCTTTCAGTGAAAAGTAGTTTTCATGTATTGTTTTGATCAAACGTAAGTAGGACACAGAGGAATGTGTGAACACGAGAAATAGGCGAGTTTTGCGATATCTCGCTTGCTCTTCCGCGATCCTCGTTTCCTTTCACCAAAAAGATTGTTTGAGTATATTAGTCAACGGGCTGGATGAGGTTAAACTAAAAAAAGTGTATCAATCTGTATTATATCATGATACTTTACAAAGACTGGGTTTTATAATGCTTTATACTAACAAATGTAATTTTACGTTTTCAACTACTTTTTCATACTATTCCACTTTTTTCACTGTAAAATACAGATCTTTCAGTGAAAAGTAGTTTTCATGTTATTGTTTTGATCAAACGTAAGTAGGACACAGAGGAATGTGTGAACACGAGAAATAGGCGAGTTTTGCGATATCTCGCTTGCTCTTCCGCGATCCTCGTTTCCTTTCACCAAAAAGATTGTTTGAGTATATTAGTCAACGGGCTGGATGAGGTTAAACTAAAAAAAGTGTATCAATCTGTATTATATCATGATACTTTACAAAGACTGGGTTTTATAATGCTTTATACTAACAAATGTAATTTTACGTTTTCAACTACTTTTTCATACTATTCCACTTTTTTCACTGTAAAATACAGATCTTTCAGTGAAAAGTAGTTTTCATGTTATTGTTTTGATCAAACGTAAGTAGGACACAGAGGAATGTGTGAACACGAGAAATAGGCGAGTTTTGCGATATCTCGCTTGCTCTTCCGCGATCCTCGTTTCCTTTCACCAAAAAGATTGTTTGAGTATATTAGTCAACGGGCTGGATGAGGTTAAACTAAAAAAAGTGTATCAATCTGTATTATATCATGATACTTTACAAAGACTGGGTTTTATAATGCTTTATACTAACAAATGTAATTTTACGTTTTCAACTACTTTTTCATACTATTCCACTTTTTTCACTGTAAAATACAGATCTTTCAGTGAAAAGTAGTTTTCATGTATTGTTTTGATCAAACGTAAGTAGGACACAGAGGAATGTGTGAACACGAGAAATAGGCGAGTTTTGCGATATCTCGCTTGCTCTTCCGCGATCCTCGTTTCCTTTCACCAAAAAGATTGTTTGAGTATATTAGTCAACGGGCTGGATGAGGTTAAACTAAAAAAAGTGTATCAATCTGTATTATATCATGATACTTTACAAAGACTGGGTTTTATAATGCTTTATACTAACAAATGTAATTTTACGTTTTCAACTACTTTTTCATACTATTCCACTTTTTTCACTGTAAAATACAGATCTTTCAGTGAAAAGTAGTTTTCATGTTATTGTTTTGATCAAACGTAAGTAGGACACAGAGGAATGTGTGAACACGAGAAATAGGCGAGTTTTGCGATATCTCGCTTGCTCTTCCGCGATCCTCGTTTCCTTTCACCAAAAAGATTGTTTGAGTATATTAGTCAACGGGCTGGATGAGGTTAAACTAAAAAAAGTGTATCAATCTGTATTATATCATGATACTTTACAAAGACTGGGTTTTATAATGCTTTATACTAACAAATGTAATTTTACGTTTTCAACTACTTTTTCATACTATTCCACTTTTTTCACTGTAAAATACAGATCTTTCAGTGAAAAGTAGTTTTCATGTTATTGTTTTGATCAAACGTAAGTAGGACACAGAGGAATGTGTGAACACGAGAAATAGGCGAGTTTTGCGATATCTCGCTTGCTCTTCCGCGATCCTCGTTTCCTTTCACCAAAAAGATTGTTTGAGTATATTAGTCAACGGGCTGGATGAGGTTAAACTAAAAAAAGTGTATCAATCTGTATTATATCATGATACTTTACAAAGACTGGGTTTTATAATGCTTTATACTAACAAATGTAATTTTACGTTTTCAACTACTTTTTCATACTATTCCACTTTTTTCACTGTAAAATACAGATCTTTCAGTGAAAAGTAGTTTTCATGTTATTGTTTTGATCAAACGTAAGTAGGACACAGAGGAATGTGTGAACACGAGAAATAGGCGAGTTTTGCGATATCTCGCTTGCTCTTCCGCGATCCTCGTTTCCTTTCACCAAAAAGATTGTTTGAGTATATTAGTCAACGGGCTGGATGAGGTTAAACTAAAAAAAGTGTATCAATCTGTATTATATCATGATACTTTACAAAGACTGGGTTTTATAATGCTTTATACTAACAAATGTAATTTTACGTTTTCAACTACTTTTTCATACTATTCCACTTTTTTCACTGTAAAATACAGATCTTTCAGTGAAAAGTAGTTTTCATGTTATTGTTTTGATCAAACGTAAGTAGGACACAGAGGAATGTGTGAACACGAGAAATAGGCGAGTTTTGCGATATCTCGCTTGCTCTTCCGCGATCCTCGTTTCCTTTCACCAAAAAGATTGTTTGAGTATATTAGTCAACGGGCTGGATGAGGTTAAACTAAAAAAAGTGTATCAATCTGTATTATATCATGATACTTTACAAAGACTGGGTTTTATAATGCTTTATACTAACAAATGTAATTTTACGTTTTCAACTACTTTTTCATACTATTCCACTTTTTTCACTGTAAAATACAGATCTTTCAGTGAAAAGTAGTTTTCATGTTATTGTTTTGATCAAACGTAAGTAGGACACAGAGGAATGTGTGAACACGAGAAATAGGCGAGTTTTGCGATATCTCGCTTGCTCTTCCGCGATCCTCGTTTCCTTTCACCAAAAAGATTGTTTGAGTATATTAGTCAACGGGCTGGATGAGGTTAAACTAAAAAAAGTGTATCAATCTGTATTATATCATGATACTTTACAAAGACTGGGTTTTATAATGCTTTATACTAACAAATGTAATTTTACGTTTTCAACTACTTTTTCATACTATTCCACTTTTTTCACTGTAAAATACAGATCTTTCAGTGAAAAGTAGTTTTCATGTTATTGTTTTGATCAAACGTAAGTAGGACACAGAGGAATGTGTGAACACGAGAAATAGGCGAGTTTTGCGATATCTCGCTTGCTCTTCCGCGATCCTCGTTTCCTTTCACCAAAAAGATTGTTTGAGTATATTAGTCAACGGGCTGGATGAGGTTAAACTAAAAAAAGTGTATCAATCTGTATTATATCATGATACTTTACAAAGACTGGGTTTTATAATGCTTTATACTAACAAATGTAATTTTACGTTTTCAACTACTTTTTCATACTATTCCACTTTTTTCACTGTAAAATACAGATCTTTCAGTGAAAAGTAGTTTTCATGTTATTGTTTTGATCAAACGTAAGTAGGACACAGAGGAATGTGTGAACACGAGAAATAGGCGAGTTTTGCGATATCTCGCTTGCTCTTCCGCGATCCTCGTTTCCTTTCACCAAAAAGATTGTTTGAGTATATTAGTCAACGGGCTGGATGAGGTTAAACTAAAAAAAGTGTATCAATCTGTATTATATCATGATACTTTACAAAGACTGGGTTTTATAATGCTTTATACTAACAAATGTAATTTTACGTTTTCAACTACTTTTTCATACTATTCCACTTTTTTCACTGTAAAATACAGATCTTTCAGTGAAAAGTAGTTTTCATGTTATTGTTTTGATCAAACGTAAGTAGGACACAGAGGAATGTGTGAACACGAGAAATAGGCGAGTTTTGCGATATCTCGCTTGCTCTTCCGCGATCCTCGTTTCCTTTCACCAAAAAGATTGTTTGAGTATATTAGTCAACGGGCTGGATGAGGTTAAACTAAAAAAAGTGTATCAATCTGTATTATATCATGATACTTTACAAAGACTGGGTTTTATAATGCTTTATACTAACAAATGTAATTTTACGTTTTCAACTACTTTTTCATACTATTCCACTTTTTTCACTGTAAAATACAGATCTTTCAGTGAAAAGTAGTTTTCATGTTATTGTTTTGATCAAACGTAAGTAGGACACAGAGGAATGTGTGAACACGAGAAATAGGCGAGTTTTGCGATATCTCGCTTGCTCTTCCGCGATCCTCGTTTCCTTTCACCAAAAAGATTGTTTGAGTATATTAGTCAACGGGCTGGATGAGGTTAAACTAAAAAAAGTGTATCAATCTGTATTATATCATGATACTTTACAAAGACTGGGTTTTATAATGCTTTATACTAACAAATGTAATTTTACGTTTTCAACTACTTTTTCATACTATTCCACTTTTTTCACTGTAAAATACAGATCTTTCAGTGAAAAGTAGTTTTCATGTTATTGTTTTGATCAAACGTAAGTAGGACACAGAGGAATGTGTGAACACGAGAAATAGGCGAGTTTTGCGATATCTCGCTTGCTCTTCCGCGATCCTCGTTTCCTTTCACCAAAAAGATTGTTTGAGTATATTAGTCAACGGGCTGGATGAGGTTAAACTAAAAAAAGTGTATCAATCTGTATTATATCATGATACTTTACAAAGACTGGGTTTTATAATGCTTTATACTAACAAATGTAATTTTACGTTTTCAACTACTTTTTCATACTATTCCACTTTTTTCACTGTAAAATACAGATCTTTCAGTGAAAAGTAGTTTTCATGTTATTGTTTTGATCAAACGTAAGTAGGACACAGAGGAATGTGTGAACACGAGAAATAGGCGAGTTTTGCGATATCTCGCTTGCTCTTCCGCGATCCTCGTTTCCTTTCACCAAAAAGATTGTTTGAGTATATTAGTCAACGGGCTGGATGAGGTTAAACTAAAAAAAGTGTATCAATCTGTATTATATCATGATACTTTACAAAGACTGGGTTTTATAATGCTTTATACTAACAAATGTAATTTTACGTTTTCAACTACTTTTTCATACTATTCCACTTTTTTCACTGTAAAATACAGATCTTTCAGTGAAAAGTAGTTTTCATGTTATTGTTTTGATCAAACGTAAGTAGGACACAGAGGAATGTGTGAACACGAGAAATAGGCGAGTTTTGCGATATCTCGCTTGCTCTTCCGCGATCCTCGTTTCCTTTCACCAAAAAGATTGTTTGAGTATATTAGTCAACGGGCTGGATGAGGTTAAACTAAAAAAAGTGTATCAATCTGTATTATATCATGATACTTTACAAAGACTGGGTTTTATAATGCTTTATACTAACAAATGTAATTTTACGTTTTCAACTACTTTTTCATACTATTCCACTTTTTTCACTGTAAAATACAGATCTTTCAGTGAAAAGTAGTTTTCATGTTATTGTTTTGATCAAACGTAAGTAGGACACAGAGGAATGTGTGAACACGAGAAATAGGCGAGTTTTGCGATATCTCGCTTGCTCTTCCGCGATCCTCGTTTCCTTTCACCAAAAAGATTGTTTGAGTATATTAGTCAACGGGCTGGATGAGGTTAAACTAAAAAAAGTGTATCAATCTGTATTATATCATGATACTTTACAAAGACTGGGTTTTATAATGCTTTATACTAACAAATGTAATTTTACGTTTTCAACTACTTTTTCATACTATTCCACTTTTTTCACTGTAAAATACAGATCTTTCAGTGAAAAGTAGTTTTCATGTTATTGTTTTGATCAAGCGTAAGTAGGACACAGAGGAATGTGTGAACACGAGAAATAGGCGAGTTTTGCGATATCTCGCTTGCTCTTCCGCGATCCTCGTTTCCTTTCACCAAAAAGATTGTTTGAGTATATTAGTCAACGGGCTGGATGAGGTTAAACTAAAAAAAGTGTATCAATCTGTATTATATCATGATACTTTACAAAGACTGGGTTTTATAATGCTTTATACTAACAAATGTAATTTTACGTTTTCAACTACTTTTTCATACTATTCCACTTTTTTCACTGTAAAATACAGATCTTTCAGTGAAAAGTAGTTTTCATGTTATTGTTTTGATCAAACGTAAGTAGGACACAGAGGAATGTGTGAACACGAGAAATAGGCGAGTTTTGCGATATCTCGCTTGCTCTTCCGCGATCCTCGTTTCCTTTCACCAAAAAGATTGTTTGAGTATATTAGTCAACGGGCTGGATGAGGTTAAACTAAAAAAAGTGTATCAATCTGTATTATATCATGATACTTTACAAAGACTGGGTTTTATAATGCTTTATACTAACAAATGTAATTTTACGTTTTCAACTACTTTTTCATACTATTCCACTTTTTTCACTGTAAAATACAGATCTTTCAGTGAAAAGTAGTTTTCATGTTATTGTTTTGATCAAACGTAAGTAGGACACAGAGGAATGTGTGAACACGAGAAATAGGCGAGTTTTGCGATATCTCGCTTGCTCTTCCGCGATCCTCGTTTCCTTTCACCAAAAAGATTGTTTGAGTATATTAGTCAACGGGCTGGATGAGGTTAAACTAAAAAAAGTGTATCAATCTGTATTATATCATGATACTTTACAAAGACTGGGTTTTATAATGCTTTATACTAACAAATGTAATTTTACGTTTTCAACTACTTTTTCATACTATTCCACTTTTTTCACTGTAAAATACAGATCTTTCAGTGAAAAGTAGTTTTCATGTTATTGTTTTGATCAAACGTAAGTAGGACACAGAGGAATGTGTGAACACGAGAAATAGGCGAGTTTTGCGATATCTCGCTTGCTCTTCCGCGATCCTCGTTTCCTTTCACCAAAAAGATTGTTTGAGTATATTAGTCAACGGGCTGGATGAGGTTAAACTAAAAAAAGTGTATCAATCTGTATTATATCATGATACTTTACAAAGACTGGGTTTTATAATGCTTTATACTAACAAATGTAATTTTACGTTTTCAACTACTTTTTCATACTATTCCACTTTTTTCACTGTAAAATACAGATCTTTCAGTGAAAAGTAGTTTTCATGTTATTGTTTTGATCAAACGTAAGTAGGACACAGAGGAATGTGTGAACACGAGAAATAGGCGAGTTTTGCGATATCTCGCTTGCTCTTCCGCGATCCTCGTTTCCTTTCACCAAAAAGATTGTTTGAGTATATTAGTCAACGGGCTGGATGAGGTTAAACTAAAAAAAGTGTATCAATCTGTATTATATCATGATACTTTACAAAGACTGGGTTTTATAATGCTTTATACTAACAAATGTAATTTTACGTTTTCAACTACTTTTTCATACTATTCCACTTTTTTCACTGTAAAATACAGATCTTTCAGTGAAAAGTAGTTTTCATGTTATTGTTTTGATCAAACGTAAGTAGGACACAGAGGAATGTGTGAACACGAGAAATAGGCGAGTTTTGCGATATCTCGCTTGCTCTTCCGCGATCCTCGTTTCCTTTCACCAAAAAGATTGTTTGAGTATATTAGTCAACGGGCTGGATGAGGTTAAACTAAAAAAAGTGTATCAATCTGTATTATATCATGATACTTTACAAAGACTGGGTTTTATAATGCTTTATACTAACAAATGTAATTTTACGTTTTCAACTACTTTTTCATACTATTCCACTTTTTTCACTGTAAAATACAGATCTTTCAGTGAAAAGTAGTTTTCATGTTATTGTTTTGATCAAACGTAAGTAGGACACAGAGGAATGTGTGAACACGAGAAATAGGCGAGTTTTGCGATATCTCGCTTGCTCTTCCGCGATCCTCGTTTCCTTTCACCAAAAAGATTGTTTGAGTATATTAGTCAACGGGCTGGATGAGGTTAAACTAAAAAAAGTGTATCAATCTGTATTATATCATGATACTTTACAAAGACTGGGTTTTATAATGCTTTATACTAACAAATGTAATTTTACGTTTTCAACTACTTTTTCATACTATTCCACTTTTTTCACTGTAAAATACAGATCTTTCAGTGAAAAGTAGTTTTCATGTTATTGTTTTGATCAAACGTAAGTAGGACACAGAGGAATGTGTGAACACGAGAAATAGGCGAGTTTTGCGATATCTCGCTTGCTCTTCCGCGATCCTCGTTTCCTTTCACCAAAAAGATTGTTTGAGTATATTAGTCAACGGGCTGGATGAGGTTAAACTAAAAAAAGTGTATCAATCTGTATTATATCATGATACTTTACAAAGACTGGGTTTTATAATGCTTTATACTAACAAATGTAATTTTACGTTTTCAACTACTTTTTCATACTATTCCACTTTTTTCACTGTAAAATACAGATCTTTCAGTGAAAAGTAGTTTTCATGTTATTGTTTTGATCAAACGTAAGTAGGACACAGAGGAATGTGTGAACACGAGAAATAGGCGAGTTTTGCGATATCTCGCTTGCTCTTCCGCGATCCTCGTTTCCTTTCACCAAAAAGATTGTTTGAGTATATTAGTCAACGGGCTGGATGAGGTTAAACTAAAAAAAGTGTATCAATCTGTATTATATCATGATACTTTACAAAGACTGGGTTTTATAATGCTTTATACTAACAAATGTAATTTTACGTTTTCAACTACTTTTTCATACTATTCCACTTTTTTCACTGTAAAATACAGATCTTTCAGTGAAAAGTAGTTTTCATGTTATTGTTTTGATCAAACGTAAGTAGGACACAGAGGAATGTGTGAACACGAGAAATAGGCGAGTTTTGCGATATCTCGCTTGCTCTTCCGCGATCCTCGTTTCCTTTCACCAAAAAGATTGTTTGAGTATATTAGTCAACGGGCTGGATGAGGTTAAACTAAAAAAAGTGTATCAATCTGTATTATATCATGATACTTTACAAAGACTGGGTTTTATAATGCTTTATACTAACAAATGTAATTTTACGTTTTCAACTACTTTTTCATACTATTCCACTTTTTTCACTGTAAAATACAGATCTTTCAGTGAAAAGTAGTTTTCATGTTATTGTTTTGATCAAACGTAAGTAGGACACAGAGGAATGTGTGAACACGAGAAATAGGCGAGTTTTGCGATATCTCGCTTGCTCTTCCGCGATCCTCGTTTCCTTTCACCAAAAAGATTGTTTGAGTATATTAGTCAACGGGCTGGATGAGGTTAAACTAAAAAAAGTGTATCAATCTGTATTATATCATGATACTTTACAAAGACTGGGTTTTATAATGCTTTATACTAACAAATGTAATTTTACGTTTTCAACTACTTTTTCATACTATTCCACTTTTTTCACTGTAAAATACAGATCTTTCAGTGAAAAGTAGTTTTCATGTTATTGTTTTGATCAAACGTAAGTAGGACACAGAGGAATGTGTGAACACGAGAAATAGGCGAGTTTTGCGATATCTCGCTTGCTCTTCCGCGATCCTCGTTTCCTTTCACCAAAAAGATTGTTTGAGTATATTAGTCAACGGGCTGGATGAGGTTAAACTAAAAAAAGTGTATCAATCTGTATTATATCATGATACTTTACAAAGACTGGGTTTTATAATGCTTTATACTAACAAATGTAATTTTACGTTTTCAACTACTTTTTCATACTATTCCACTTTTTTCACTGTAAAATACAGATCTTTCAGTGAAAAGTAGTTTTCATGTTATTGTTTTGATCAAACGTAAGTAGGACACAGAGGAATGTGTGAACACGAGAAATAGGCGAGTTTTGCGATATCTCGCTTGCTCTTCCGCGATCCTCGTTTCCTTTCACCAAAAAGATTGTTTGAGTATATTAGTCAACGGGCTGGATGAGGTTAAACTAAAAAAAGTGTATCAATCTGTATTATATCATGATACTTTACAAAGACTGGGTTTTATAATGCTTTATACTAACAAATGTAATTTTACGTTTTCAACTACTTTTTCATACTATTCCACTTTTTTCACTGTAAAATACAGATCTTTCAGTGAAAAGTAGTTTTCATGTTATTGTTTTGATCAAACGTAAGTAGGACACAGAGGAATGTGTGAACACGAGAAATAGGCGAGTTTTGCGATATCTCGCTTGCTCTTCCGCGATCCTCGTTTCCTTTCACCAAAAAGATTGTTTGAGTATATTAGTCAACGGGCTGGATGAGGTTAAACTAAAAAAAGTGTATCAATCTGTATTATATCATGATACTTTACAAAGACTGGGTTTTATAATGCTTTATACTAACAAATGTAATTTTACGTTTTCAACTACTTTTTCATACTATTCCACTTTTTTCACTGTAAAATACAGATCTTTCAGTGAAAAGTAGTTTTCATGTTATTGTTTTGATCAAACGTAAGTAGGACACAGAGGAATGTGTGAACACGAGAAATAGGCGAGTTTTGCGATATCTCGCTTGCTCTTCCGCGATCCTCGTTTCCTTTCACCAAAAAGATTGTTTGAGTATATTAGTCAACGGGCTGGATGAGGTTAAACTAAAAAAAGTGTATCAATCTGTATTATATCATGATACTTTACAAAGACTGGGTTTTATAATGCTTTATACTAACAAATGTAATTTTACGTTTTCAACTACTTTTTCATACTATTCCACTTTTTTCACTGTAAAATACAGATCTTTCAGTGAAAAGTAGTTTTCATGTTATTGTTTTGATCAAACGTAAGTAGGACACAGAGGAATGTGTGAACACGAGAAATAGGCGAGTTTTGCGATATCTCGCTTGCTCTTCCGCGATCCTCGTTTCCTTTCACCAAAAAGATTGTTTGAGTATATTAGTCAACGGGCTGGATGAGGTTAAACTAAAAAAAGTGTATCAATCTGTATTATATCATGATACTTTACAAAGACTGGGTTTTATAATGCTTTATACTAACAAATGTAATTTTACGTTTTCAACTACTTTTTCATACTATTCCACTTTTTTCACTGTAAAATACAGATCTTTCAGTGAAAAGTAGTTTTCATGTTATTGTTTTGATCAAACGTAAGTAGGACACAGAGGAATGTGTGAACACGAGAAATAGGCGAGTTTTGCGATATCTCGCTTGCTCTTCCGCGATCCTCGTTTCCTTTCACCAAAAAGATTGTTTGAGTATATTAGTCAACGGGCTGGATGAGGTTAAACTAAAAAAAGTGTATCAATCTGTATTATATCATGATACTTTACAAAGACTGGGTTTTATAATGCTTTATACTAACAAATGTAATTTTACGTTTTCAACTACTTTTTCATACTATTCCACTTTTTTCACTGTAAAATACAGATCTTTCAGTGAAAAGTAGTTTTCATGTTATTGTTTTGATCAAACGTAAGTAGGACACAGAGGAATGTGTGAACACGAGAAATAGGCGAGTTTTGCGATATCTCGCTTGCTCTTCCGCGATCCTCGTTTCCTTTCACCAAAAAGATTGTTTGAGTATATTAGTCAACGGGCTGGATGAGGTTAAACTAAAAAAAGTGTATCAATCTGTATTATATCATGATACTTTACAAAGACTGGGTTTTATAATGCTTTATACTAACAAATGTAATTTTACGTTTTCAACTACTTTTTCATACTATTCCACTTTTTTCACTGTAAAATACAGATCTTTCAGTGAAAAGTAGTTTTCATGTATTGTTTTGATCAAACGTAAGTAGGACACAGAGGAATGTGTGAACACGAGAAATAGGCGAGTTTTGCGATATCTCGCTTGCTCTTCCGCGATCCTCGTTTCCTTTCACCAAAAAGATTGTTTGAGTATATTAGTCAACGGGCTGGATGAGGTTAAACTAAAAAAAGTGTATCAATCTGTATTATATCATGATACTTTACAAAGACTGGGTTTTATAATGCTTTATACTAACAAATGTAATTTTACGTTTTCAACTACTTTTTCATACTATTCCACTTTTTTCACTGTAAAATACAGATCTTTCAGTGAAAAGTAGTTTTCATGTATTGTTTTGATCAAACGTAAGTAGGACACAGAGGAATGTGTGAACACGAGAAATAGGCGAGTTTTGCGATATCTCGCTTGCTCTTCCGCGATCCTCGTTTCCTTTCACCAAAAAGATTGTTTGAGTATATTAGTCAACGGGCTGGATGAGGTTAAACTAAAAAAAGTGTATCAATCTGTATTATATCATGATACTTTACAAAGACTGGGTTTTATAATGCTTTATACTAACAAATGTAATTTTACGTTTTCAACTACTTTTTCATACTATTCCACTTTTTTCACTGTAAAATACAGATCTTTCAGTGAAAAGTAGTTTTCATGTTATTGTTTTGATCAAACGTAAGTAGGAGTGTCTCCTTACACACTTGTGCTCTTTATCCGCTCAAAACGCTATAGAGCGAACGAGAAGGCGCTAGGAGCAAAGGAAAGTGGTTTTTCTAACAAACTCATATAATCAGTTGCCCGACCTACTCCAATTTGATTTTTTTCACATAGTTAGACATAGTATAGTACTATGAAATGTTTCTGACCCAAAATATTACGAAATATGATTGTTTACATTAAAATGCAAAAGTTGATGAAAAAGTATGATAAGGTGAAAAAAGTGACATTTTATGTCTAGACAGTCACTTTGAATCAAAAGTATCATAACAAAACTAGTTTGCATTCATCCTGTGTCTCCTTACACACTTGTGCTCTTTATCCGCTCAAAACGCTATAGAGCGAACGAGAAGGCGCTAGGAGCAAAGGAAAGTGGTTTTTCTAACAAACTCATATAATCAGTTGCCCGACCTACTCCAATTTGATTTTTTTCACATAGTTAGACATAGTATAGTACTATGAAATGTTTCTGACCCAAAATATTACGAAATATCATTGTTTACATTAAAATGCAAAAGTTGATGAAAAAGTATGATAAGGTGAAAAAAGTGACATTTTATGTCTAGACAGTCACTTTGAATCAAAAGTATCCATAACAAAACTAGTTTGCATTCATCCTGTGTCTCCTTACACACTTGTGCTCTTTATCCGCTCAAAACGCTATAGAGCGAACGAGAAGGCGCTAGGAGCAAAGGAAAGTGGTTTTTCTAACAAACTCATATAATCAGTTGCCCGACCTACTCCAATTTGATTTTTTTCACATAGTTAGACATAGTATAGTACTATGAAATGTTTCTGACCCAAAATATTACGAAATATGATTGTTTACATTAAAATGCAAAAGTTGATGAAAAAGTATGATAAGGTGAAAAAAGTGACATTTTATGTCTAGACAGTCACTTTGAATCAAAAGTATCATAACAAAACTAGTTTGCATTCATCCTGTGTCTCCTTACACACTTGTGCTCTTTATCCGCTCAAAACGCTATAGAGCGAACGAGAAGGCGCTAGGAGCAAAGGAAAGTGGTTTTTCTAACAAACTCATATAATCAGTTGCCCGACCTACTCCAATTTGATTTTTTTCACATAGTTAGACATAGTATAGTACTATGAAATGTTTCTGACCCAAAATATTACGAAATATCATTGTTTACATTAAAATGCAAAAGTTGATGAAAAAGTATGATAAGGTGAAAAAAGTGACATTTTATGTCTAGACAGTCACTTTGAATCAAAAGTATCATAACAAAACTAGTTTGCATTCATCCTGTGTCTCCTTACACACTTGTGCTCTTTATCCGCTCAAAACGCTATAGAGCGAACGAGAAGGCGCTAGGAGCAAAGGAAAGTGGTTTTTCTAACAAACTCATATAATCAGTTGCCCGACCTACTCCAATTTGATTTTTTTCACATAGTTAGACATAGTATAGTACTATGAAATGTTTCTGACCCAAAATATTACGAAATATGATTGTTTACATTAAAATGCAAAAGTTGATGAAAAAGTATGATAAGGTGAAAAAAGTGACATTTTATGTCTAGACAGTCACTTTGAATCAAAAGTACCATAACAAAACTAGTTTGCATTCATCCTGTGTCTCCTTACACACTTGTGCTCTTTATCCGCTCAAAACGCTATAGAGCGAACGAGAAGGCGCTAGGAGCAAAGGAAAGTGGTTTTTCTAACAAACTCATATAATCAGTTGCCCGACCTACTCCAATTTGATTTTTTTCACATAGTTAGACATAGTATAGTACTATGAAATGTTTCTGACCCAAAATATTACGAAATATGATTGTTTACATTAAAATGCAAAAGTTGATGAAAAAGTATGATAAGGTGAAAAAAGTGACATATTATGTCTAGACAGTCACTTTGAATCAAAAGTACCATAACAAAACTAGTTTGCATTCATCCTGTGTCTCCTTACACACTTGTGCTCTTTATCCGCTCAAAACGCTATAGAGCGAACGAGAAGGCGCTAGGAGCAAAGGAAAGTGGTTTTTCTAACAAACTCATATAATCAGTTGCCCGACCTACTCCAATTTGATTTTTTTCACATAGTTAGACATAGTATAGTACTATGAAATGTTTCTGACCCAAAATATTACGAAATATCATTGTTTACATTAAAATGCAAAAGTTGATGAAAAAGTATGATAAGGTGAAAAAAGTGACATTTTATGTCTAGACAGTCACTTTGAATCAAAAGTATCATAACAAAACTAGTTTGCATTCATCCTGTGTCTCCTTACACACTTGTGCTCTTTATCCGCTCAAAACGCTATAGAGCGAACGAGAAGGCGCTAGGAGCAAAGGAAAGTGGTTTTTCTAACAAACTCATATAATCAGTTGCCCGACCTACTCCAATTTGATTTTTTTCACATAGTTAGACATAGTATAGTACTATGAAATGTTTCTGACCCAAAATATTACGAAATATGATTGTTTACATTAAAATGCAAAAGTTGATGAAAAAGTATGATAAGGTGAAAAAAGTGACATTTTATGTCTAGACAGTCACTTTGAATCAAAAGTATCATAACAAAACTAGTTTGCATTCATCCTGTGTCTCCTTACACACTTGTGCTCTTTATCCGCTCAAAACGCTATAGAGCGAACGAGAAGGCGCTAGGAGCAAAGGAAAGTGGTTTTTCTAACAAACTCATATAATCAGTTGCCCGACCTACTCCAATTTGATTTTTTTCACATAGTTAGACATAGTATAGTACTATGAAATGTTTCTGACCCAAAATATTACGAAATATGATTGTTTACATTAAAATGCAAAAGTTGATGAAAAAGTATGATAAGGTGAAAAAAGTGACATTTTATGTCTAGACAGTCACTTTGAATCAAAAGTATCATAACAAAACTAGTTTGCATTCATCCTGTGTCTCCTTACACACTTGTGCTCTTTATCCGCTCAAAACGCTATAGAGCGAACGAGAAGGCGCTAGGAGCAAAGGAAAGTGGTTTTTCTAACAAACTCATATAATCAGTTGCCCGACCTACTCCAATTTGATTTTTTTCACATAGTTAGACATAGTATAGTACTATGAAATGTTTCTGACCCAAAATATTACGAAATATGATTGTTTACATTAAAATGCAAAAGTTGATGAAAAAGTATGATAAGGTGAAAAAAGTGACATATTATGTCTAGACAGTCACTTTGAATCAAAAGTATCATAACAAAACTAGTTTGCATTCATCCTGTGTCTCCTTACACACTTGTGCTCTTTATCCGCTCAAAACGCTATAGAGCGAACGAGAAGGCGCTAGGAGCAAAGGAAAGTGGTTTTTCTAACAAACTCATATAATCAGTTGCCCGACCTACTCCAATTTGATTTTTTTCACATAGTTAGACATAGTATAGTACTATGAAATGTTTCTGACCCAAAATATTACGAAATATGATTGTTTACATTAAAATGCAAAAGTTGATGAAAAAGTATGATAAGGTGAAAAAAGTGACATATTATGTCTAGACAGTCACTTTGAATCAAAAGTACCATAACAAAACTAGTTTGCATTCATCCTGTGTCTCCTTACACACTTGTGCTCTTTATCCGCTCAAAACGCTATAGAGCGAACGAGAAGGCGCTAGGAGCAAAGGAAAGTGGTTTTTCTAACAAACTCATATAATCAGTTGCCCGACCTACTCCAATTTGATTTTTTTCACATAGTTAGACATAGTATAGTACTATGAAATGTTTCTGACCCAAAATATTACGAAATATCATTGTTTACATTAAAATGCAAAAGTTGATGAAAAAGTATGATAAGGTGAAAAAAGTGACATTTATGTCTAGACAGTCACTTTGAATCAAAAGTATCATAACAAAACTAGTTTGCATTCATCCTGTGTCTCCTTACACACTTGTGCTCTTTATCCGCTCAAAACGCTATAGAGCGAACGAGAAGGCGCTAGGAGCAAAGGAAAGTGGTTTTTCTAACAAACTCATATAATCAGTTGCCCGACCTACTCCAATTTGATTTTTTTCACATAGTTAGACATAGTATAGTACTATGAAATGTTTCTGACCCAAAATATTACGAAATATCATTGTTTACATTAAAATGCAAAAGTTGATGAAAAAGTATGATAAGGTGAAAAAAGTGACATTTTATGTCTAGACAGTCACTTTGAATCAAAAGTACCATAACAAAACTAGTTTGCATTCATCCTGTGTCTCCTTACACACTTGTGCTCTTTATCCGCTCAAAACGCTATAGAGCGAACGAGAAGGCGCTAGGAGCAAAGGAAAGTGGTTTTTCTAACAAACTCATATAATCAGTTGCCCGACCTACTCCAATTTGATTTTTTTCACATAGTTAGACATAGTATAGTACTATGAAATGTTTCTGACCCAAAATATTACGAAATATCATTGTTTACATTAAAATGCAAAAGTTGATGAAAAAGTATGATAAGGTGAAAAAAGTGACATTTTATGTCTAGACAGTCACTTTGAATCAAAAGTACCATAACAAAACTAGTTTGCATTCATCCTGTGTCTCCTTACACACTTGTGCTCTTTATCCGCTCAAAACGCTATAGAGCGAACGAGAAGGCGCTAGGAGCAAAGGAAAGTGGTTTTTCTAACAAACTCATATAATCAGTTGCCCGACCTACTCCAATTTGATTTTTTTCACATAGTTAGACATAGTATAGTACTATGAAATGTTTCTGACCCAAAATATTACGAAATATGATTGTTTACATTAAAATGCAAAAGTTGATGAAAAAGTATGATAAGGTGAAAAAAGTGACATTTTATGTCTAGACAGTCACTTTGAATCAAAAGTACCATAACAAAACTAGTTTGCATTCATCCTGTGTCTCCTTACACACTTGTGCTCTTTATCCGCTCAAAACGCTATAGAGCGAACGAGAAGGCGCTAGGAGCAAAGGAAAGTGGTTTTTCTAACAAACTCATATAATCAGTTGCCCGACATACTCCAATTTGATTTTTTTCACATAGTTAGACATAGTATAGTACTATGAAATGTTTCTGACCCAAAATATTACGAAATATGATTGTTTACATTAAAATGCAAAAGTTGATGAAAAAGTATGATAAGGTGAAAAAAGTGACATTTTATGTCTAGACAGTCACTTTGAATCAAAAGTATCATAACAAAACTAGTTTGCATTCATCCTGTGTCTCCTTACACACTTGTGCTCTTTATCCGCTCAAAACGCTATAGAGCGAACGAGAAGGCGCTAGGAGCAAAGGAAAGTGGTTTTTCTAACAAACTCATATAATCAGTTGCCCGACCTACTCCAATTTGATTTTTTTCACATAGTTAGACATAGTATAGTACTATGAAATGTTTCTGACCCAAAATATTACGAAATATCATTGTTTACATTAAAATGCAAAAGTTGATGAAAAAGTATGATAAGGTGAAAAAAGTGACATATTATGTCTAGACAGTCACTTTGAATCAAAAGTATCATAACAAAACTAGTTTGCATTCATCCTGTGTCTCCTTACACACTTGTGCTCTTTATCCGCTCAAAACGCTATAGAGCGAACGAGAAGGCGCTAGGAGCAAAGGAAAGTGGTTTTTCTAACAAACTCATATAATCAGTTGCCCGACCTACTCCAATTTGATTTTTTTCACATAGTTAGACATAGTATAGTACTATGAAATGTTTCTGACCCAAAATATTACGAAATATGATTGTTTACATTAAAATGCAAAAGTTGATGAAAAAGTATGATAAGGTGAAAAAAGTGACATTTTATGTCTAGACAGTCACTTTGAATCAAAAGTATCATAACAAAACTAGTTTGCATTCATCCTGTGTCTCCTTACACACTTGTGCTCTTTATCCGCTCAAAACGCTATAGAGCGAACGAGAAGGCGCTAGGAGCAAAGGAAAGTGGTTTTTCTAACAAACTCATATAATCAGTTGCCCGACCTACTCCAATTTGATTTTTTTCACATAGTTAGACATAGTATAGTACTATGAAATGTTTCTGACCCAAAATATTACGAAATATCATTGTTTACATTAAAATGCAAAAGTTGATGAAAAAGTATGATAAGGTGAAAAAAGTGACATTTTATGTCTAGACAGTCACTTTGAATCAAAAGTACCATAACAAAACTAGTTTGCATTCATCCTGTGTCTCCTTACACACTTGTGCTCTTTATCCGCTCAAAACGCTATAGAGCGAACGAGAAGGCGCTAGGAGCAAAGGAAAGTGGTTTTTCTAACAAACTCATATAATCAGTTGCCCGACCTACTCCAATTTGATTTTTTTCACATAGTTAGACATAGTATAGTACTATGAAATGTTTCTGACCCAAAATATTACGAAATATGATTGTTTACATTAAAATGCAAAAGTTGATGAAAAAGTATGATAAGGTGAAAAAAGTGACATTTTATGTCTAGACAGTCACTTTGAATCAAAAGTATCATAACAAAACTAGTTTGCATTCATCCTGTGTCTCCTTACACACTTGTGCTCTTTATCCGCTCAAAACGCTATAGAGCGAACGAGAAGGCGCTAGGAGCAAAGGAAAGTGGTTTTTCTAACAAACTCATATAATCAGTTGCCCGACCTACTCCAATTTGATTTTTTTCACATAGTTAGACATAGTATAGTACTATGAAATGTTTCTGACCCAAAATATTACGAAATATGATTGTTTACATTAAAATGCAAAAGTTGATGAAAAAGTATGATAAGGTGAAAAAAGTGACATATTATGTCTAGACAGTCACTTTGAATCAAAAGTACCATAACAAAACTAGTTTGCATTCATCCTGTGTCTCCTTACACACTTGTGCTCTTTATCCGCTCAAAACGCTATAGAGCGAACGAGAAGGCGCTAGGAGCAAAGGAAAGTGGTTTTTCTAACAAACTCATATAATCAGTTGCCCGACCTACTCCAATTTGATTTTTTTCACATAGTTAGACATAGTATAGTACTATGAAATGTTTCTGACCCAAAATATTACGAAATATCATTGTTTACATTAAAATGCAAAAGTTGATGAAAAAGTATGATAAGGTGAAAAAAGTGACATTTTATGTCTAGACAGTCACTTTGAATCAAAAGTATCATAACAAAACTAGTTTGCATTCATCCTGTGTCTCCTTACACACTTGTGCTCTTTATCCGCTCAAAACGCTATAGAGCGAACGAGAAGGCGCTAGGAGCAAAGGAAAGTGGTTTTTCTAACAAACTCATATAATCAGTTGCCCGACCTACTCCAATTTGATTTTTTTCACATAGTTAGACATAGTATAGTACTATGAAATGTTTCTGACCCAAAATATTACGAAATATCATTGTTTACATTAAAATGCAAAAGTTGATGAAAAAGTATGATAAGGTGAAAAAAGTGACATATTATGTCTAGACAGTCACTTTGAATCAAAAGTACCATAACAAAACTAGTTTGCATTCATCCTGTGTCTCCTTACACACTTGTGCTCTTTATCCGCTCAAAACGCTATAGAGCGAACGAGAAGGCGCTAGGAGCAAAGGAAAGTGGTTTTTCTAACAAACTCATATAATCAGTTGCCCGACCTACTCCAATTTGATTTTTTTCACATAGTTAGACATAGTATAGTACTATGAAATGTTTCTGACCCAAAATATTACGAAATATGATTGTTTACATTAAAATGCAAAAGTTGATGAAAAAGTATGATAAGGTGAAAAAAGTGACATTTTATGTCTAGACAGTCACTTTGAATCAAAAGTATCATAACAAAACTAGTTTGCATTCATCCTGTGTCTCCTTACACACTTGTGCTCTTTATCCGCTCAAAACGCTATAGAGCGAACGAGAAGGCGCTAGGAGCAAAGGAAAGTGGTTTTTCTAACAAACTCATATAATCAGTTGCCCGACCTACTCCAATTTGATTTTTTTCACATAGTTAGACATAGTATAGTACTATGAAATGTTTCTGACCCAAAATATTACGAAATATGATTGTTTACATTAAAATGCAAAAGTTGATGAAAAAGTATGATAAGGTGAAAAAAGTGACATATTATGTCTAGACAGTCACTTTGAATCAAAAGTACCATAACAAAACTAGTTTGCATTCATCCTGTGTCTCCTTACACACTTGTGCTCTTTATCCGCTCAAAACGCTATAGAGCGAACGAGAAGGCGCTAGGAGCAAAGGAAAGTGGTTTTTCTAACAAACTCATATAATCAGTTGCCCGACCTACTCCAATTTGATTTTTTTCACATAGTTAGACATAGTATAGTACTATGAAATGTTTCTGACCCAAAATATTACGAAATATGATTGTTTACATTAAAATGCAAAAGTTGATGAAAAAGTATGATAAGGTGAAAAAAGTGACATATTATGTCTAGACAGTCACTTTGAATCAAAAGTACCATAACAAAACTAGTTTGCATTCATCCTGTGTCTCCTTACACACTTGTGCTCTTTATCCGCTCAAAACGCTATAGAGCGAACGAGAAGGCGCTAGGAGCAAAGGAAAGTGGTTTTTCTAACAAACTCATATAATCAGTTGCCCGACCTACTCCAATTTGATTTTTTTCACATAGTTAGACATAGTATAGTACTATGAAATGTTTCTGACCCAAAATATTACGAAATATCATTGTTTACATTAAAATGCAAAAGTTGATGAAAAAGTATGATAAGGTGAAAAAAGTGACATATTATGTCTAGACAGTCACTTTGAATCAAAAGTACCATAACAAAACTAGTTTGCATTCATCCTGTGTCTCCTTACACACTTGTGCTCTTTATCCGCTCAAAACGCTATAGAGCGAACGAGAAGGCGCTAGGAGCAAAGGAAAGTGGTTTTTCTAACAAACTCATATAATCAGTTGCCCGACCTACTCCAATTTGATTTTTTTCACATAGTTAGACATAGTATAGTACTATGAAATGTTTCTGACCCAAAATATTACGAAATATCATTGTTTACATTAAAATGCAAAAGTTGATGAAAAAGTATGATAAGGTGAAAAAAGTGACATTTTATGTCTAGACAGTCACTTTGAATCAAAAGTACCATAACAAAACTAGTTTGCATTCATCCTGTGTCTCCTTACACACTTGTGCTCTTTATCCGCTCAAAACGCTATAGAGCGAACGAGAAGGCGCTAGGAGCAAAGGAAAGTGGTTTTTCTAACAAACTCATATAATCAGTTGCCCGACCTACTCCAATTTGATTTTTTTCACATAGTTAGACATAGTATAGTACTATGAAATGTTTCTGACCCAAAATATTACGAAATATGATTGTTTACATTAAAATGCAAAAGTTGATGAAAAAGTATGATAAGGTGAAAAAAGTGACATATTATGTCTAGACAGTCACTTTGAATCAAAAGTACCATAACAAAACTAGTTTGCATTCATCCTGTGTCTCCTTACACACTTGTGCTCTTTATCCGCTCAAAACGCTATAGAGCGAACGAGAAGGCGCTAGGAGCAAAGGAAAGTGGTTTTTCTAACAAACTCATATAATCAGTTGCCCGACATACTCCAATTTGATTTTTTTCACATAGTTAGACATAGTATAGTACTATGAAATGTTTCTGACCCAAAATATTACGAAATATGATTGTTTACATTAAAATGCAAAAGTTGATGAAAAAGTATGATAAGGTGAAAAAAGTGACATTTTATGTCTAGACAGTCACTTTGAATCAAAAGTATCATAACAAAACTAGTTTGCATTCATCCTGTGTCTCCTTACACACTTGTGCTCTTTATCCGCTCAAAACGCTATAGAGCGAACGAGAAGGCGCTAGGAGCAAAGGAAAGTGGTTTTTCTAACAAACTCATATAATCAGTTGCCCGACCTACTCCAATTTGATTTTTTTCACATAGTTAGACATAGTATAGTACTATGAAATGTTTCTGACCCAAAATATTACGAAATATGATTGTTTACATTAAAATGCAAAAGTTGATGAAAAAGTATGATAAGGTGAAAAAAGTGACATTTTATGTCTAGACAGTCACTTTGAATCAAAAGTATCATAACAAAACTAGTTTGCATTCATCCTGTGTCTCCTTACACACTTGTGCTCTTTATCCGCTCAAAACGCTATAGAGCGAACGAGAAGGCGCTAGGAGCAAAGGAAAGTGGTTTTTCTAACAAACTCATATAATCAGTTGCCCGACCTACTCCAATTTGATTTTTTTCACATAGTTAGACATAGTATAGTACTATGAAATGTTTCTGACCCAAAATATTACGAAATATGATTGTTTACATTAAAATGCAAAAGTTGATGAAAAAGTATGATAAGGTGAAAAAAGTGACATATTATGTCTAGACAGTCACTTTGAATCAAAAGTACCATAACAAAACTAGTTTGCATTCATCCTGTGTCTCCTTACACACTTGTGCTCTTTATCCGCTCAAAACGCTATAGAGCGAACGAGAAGGCGCTAGGAGCAAAGGAAAGTGGTTTTTCTAACAAACTCATATAATCAGTTGCCCGACCTACTCCAATTTGATTTTTTTCACATAGTTAGACATAGTATAGTACTATGAAATGTTTCTGACCCAAAATATTACGAAATATGATTGTTTACATTAAAATGCAAAAGTTGATGAAAAAGTATGATAAGGTGAAAAAAGTGACATTTTATGTCTAGACAGTCACTTTGAATCAAAAGTATCATAACAAAACTAGTTTGCATTCATCCTGTGTCTCCTTACACACTTGTGCTCTTTATCCGCTCAAAACGCTATAGAGCGAACGAGAAGGCGCTAGGAGCAAAGGAAAGTGGTTTTTCTAACAAACTCATATAATCAGTTGCCCGACCTACTCCAATTTGATTTTTTTCACATAGTTAGACATAGTATAGTACTATGAAATGTTTCTGACCCAAAATATTACGAAATATGATTGTTTACATTAAAATGCAAAAGTTGATGAAAAAGTATGATAAGGTGAAAAAAGTGACATTTTATGTCTAGACAGTCACTTTGAATCAAAAGTATCATAACAAAACTAGTTTGCATTCATCCTGTGTCTCCTTACACACTTGTGCTCTTTATCCGCTCAAAACGCTATAGAGCGAACGAGAAGGCGCTAGGAGCAAAGGAAAGTGGTTTTTCTAACAAACTCATATAATCAGTTGCCCGACCTACTCCAATTTGATTTTTTTCACATAGTTAGACATAGTATAGTACTATGAAATGTTTCTGACCCAAAATATTACGAAATATGATTGTTTACATTAAAATGCAAAAGTTGATGAAAAAGTATGATAAGGTGAAAAAAGTGACATTTTATGTCTAGACAGTCACTTTGAATCAAAAGTACCATAACAAAACTAGTTTGCATTCATCCTGTGTCTCCTTACACACTTGTGCTCTTTATCCGCTCAAAACGCTATAGAGCGAACGAGAAGGCGCTAGGAGCAAAGGAAAGTGGTTTTTCTAACAAACTCATATAATCAGTTGCCCGACCTACTCCAATTTGATTTTTTTCACATAGTTAGACATAGTATAGTACTATGAAATGTTTCTGACCCAAAATATTACGAAATATGATTGTTTACATTAAAATGCAAAAGTTGATGAAAAAGTATGATAAGGTGAAAAAAGTGACATTTTATGTCTAGACAGTCACTTTGAATCAAAAGTACCATAACAAAACTAGTTTGCATTCATCCTGTGTCTCCTTACACACTTGTGCTCTTTATCCGCTCAAAACGCTATAGAGCGAACGAGAAGGCGCTAGGAGCAAAGGAAAGTGGTTTTTCTAACAAACTCATATAATCAGTTGCCCGACCTACTCCAATTTGATTTTTTTCACATAGTTAGACATAGTATAGTACTATGAAATGTTTCTGACCCAAAATATTACGAAATATGATTGTTTACATTAAAATGCAAAAGTTGATGAAAAAGTATGATAAGGTGAAAAAAGTGACATTTTATGTCTAGACAGTCACTTTGAATCAAAAGTATCATAACAAAACTAGTTTGCATTCATCCTGTGTCTCCTTACACACTTGTGCTCTTTATCCGCTCAAAACGCTATAGAGCGAACGAGAAGGCGCTAGGAGCAAAGGAAAGTGGTTTTTCTAACAAACTCATATAATCAGTTGCCCGACCTACTCCAATTTGATTTTTTTCACATAGTTAGACATAGTATAGTACTATGAAATGTTTCTGACCCAAAATATTACGAAATATGATTGTTTACATTAAAATGCAAAAGTTGATGAAAAAGTATGATAAGGTGAAAAAAGTGACATATTATGTCTAGACAGTCACTTTGAATCAAAAGTACCATAACAAAACTAGTTTGCATTCATCCTGTGTCTCCTTACACACTTGTGCTCTTTATCCGCTCAAAACGCTATAGAGCGAACGAGAAGGCGCTAGGAGCAAAGGAAAGTGGTTTTTCTAACAAACTCATATAATCAGTTGCCCGACATACTCCAATTTGATTTTTTTCACATAGTTAGACATAGTATAGTACTATGAAATGTTTCTGACCCAAAATATTACGAAATATGATTGTTTACATTAAAATGCAAAAGTTGATGAAAAAGTATGATAAGGTGAAAAAAGTGACATTTTATGTCTAGACAGTCACTTTGAATCAAAAGTATCATAACAAAACTAGTTTGCATTCATCCTGTGTCTCCTTACACACTTGTGCTCTTTATCCGCTCAAAACGCTATAGAGCGAACGAGAAGGCGCTAGGAGCAAAGGAAAGTGGTTTTTCTAACAAACTCATATAATCAGTTGCCCGACCTACTCCAATTTGATTTTTTTCACATAGTTAGACATAGTATAGTACTATGAAATGTTTCTGACCCAAAATATTACGAAATATGATTGTTTACATTAAAATGCAAAAGTTGATGAAAAAGTATGATAAGGTGAAAAAAGTGACATTTTATGTCTAGACAGTCACTTTGAATCAAAAGTACCATAACAAAACTAGTTTGCATTCATCCTGTGTCTCCTTACACACTTGTGCTCTTTATCCGCTCAAAACGCTATAGAGCGAACGAGAAGGCGCTAGGAGCAAAGGAAAGTGGTTTTTCTAACAAACTCATATAATCAGTTGCCCGACCTACTCCAATTTGATTTTTTTCACATAGTTAGACATAGTATAGTACTATGAAATGTTTCTGACCCAAAATATTACGAAATATGATTGTTTACATTAAAATGCAAAAGTTGATGAAAAAGTATGATAAGGTGAAAAAAGTGACATATTATGTCTAGACAGTCACTTTGAATCAAAAGTATCATAACAAAACTAGTTTGCATTCATCCTGTGTCTCCTTACACACTTGTGCTCTTTATCCGCTCAAAACGCTATAGAGCGAACGAGAAGGCGCTAGGAGCAAAGGAAAGTGGTTTTTCTAACAAACTCATATAATCAGTTGCCCGACCTACTCCAATTTGATTTTTTTCACATAGTTAGACATAGTATAGTACTATGAAATGTTTCTGACCCAAAATATTACGAAATATCATTGTTTACATTAAAATGCAAAAGTTGATGAAAAAGTATGATAAGGTGAAAAAAGTGACATTTTATGTCTAGACAGTCACTTTGAATCAAAAGTATCATAACAAAACTAGTTTGCATTCATCCTGTGTCTCCTTACACACTTGTGCTCTTTATCCGCTCAAAACGCTATAGAGCGAACGAGAAGGCGCTAGGAGCAAAGGAAAGTGGTTTTTCTAACAAACTCATATAATCAGTTGCCCGACCTACTCCAATTTGATTTTTTTCACATAGTTAGACATAGTATAGTACTATGAAATGTTTCTGACCCAAAATATTACGAAATATGATTGTTTACATTAAAATGCAAAAGTTGATGAAAAAGTATGATAAGGTGAAAAAAGTGACATATTATGTCTAGACAGTCACTTTGAATCAAAAGTACCATAACAAAACTAGTTTGCATTCATCCTGTGTCTCCTTACACACTTGTGCTCTTTATCCGCTCAAAACGCTATAGAGCGAACGAGAAGGCGCTAGGAGCAAAGGAAAGTGGTTTTTCTAACAAACTCATATAATCAGTTGCCCGACCTACTCCAATTTGATTTTTTTCACATAGTTAGACATAGTATAGTACTATGAAATGTTTCTGACCCAAAATATTACGAAATATGATTGTTTACATTAAAATGCAAAAGTTGATGAAAAAGTATGATAAGGTGAAAAAAGTGACATATTATGTCTAGACAGTCACTTTGAATCAAAAGTACCATAACAAAACTAGTTTGCATTCATCCTGTGTCTCCTTACACACTTGTGCTCTTTATCCGCTCAAAACGCTATAGAGCGAACGAGAAGGCGCTAGGAGCAAAGGAAAGTGGTTTTTCTAACAAACTCATATAATCAGTTGCCCGACCTACTCCAATTTGATTTTTTTCACATAGTTAGACATAGTATAGTACTATGAAATGTTTCTGACCCAAAATATTACGAAATATCATTGTTTACATTAAAATGCAAAAGTTGATGAAAAAGTATGATAAGGTGAAAAAAGTGACATATTATGTCTAGACAGTCACTTTGAATCAAAAGTACCATAACAAAACTAGTTTGCATTCATCCTGTGTCTCCTTACACACTTGTGCTCTTTATCCGCTCAAAACGCTATAGAGCGAACGAGAAGGCGCTAGGAGCAAAGGAAAGTGGTTTTTCTAACAAACTCATATAATCAGTTGCCCGACCTACTCCAATTTGATTTTTTTCACATAGTTAGACATAGTATAGTACTATGAAATGTTTCTGACCCAAAATATTACGAAATATGATTGTTTACATTAAAATGCAAAAGTTGATGAAAAAGTATGATAAGGTGAAAAAAGTGACATTTTATGTCTAGACAGTCACTTTGAATCAAAAGTATCATAACAAAACTAGTTTGCATTCATCCTGTGTCTCCTTACACACTTGTGCTCTTTATCCGCTCAAAACGCTATAGAGCGAACGAGAAGGCGCTAGGAGCAAAGGAAAGTGGTTTTTCTAACAAACTCATATAATCAGTTGCCCGACCTACTCCAATTTGATTTTTTTCACATAGTTAGACATAGTATAGTACTATGAAATGTTTCTGACCCAAAATATTACGAAATATGATTGTTTACATTAAAATGCAAAAGTTGATGAAAAAGTATGATAAGGTGAAAAAAGTGACATTTTATGTCTAGACAGTCACTTTGAATCAAAAGTATCATAACAAAACTAGTTTGCATTCATCCTGTGTCTCCTTACACACTTGTGCTCTTTATCCGCTCAAAACGCTATAGAGCGAACGAGAAGGCGCTAGGAGCAAAGGAAAGTGGTTTTTCTAACAAACTCATATAATCAGTTGCCCGACCTACTCCAATTTGATTTTTTTCACATAGTTAGACATAGTATAGTACTATGAAATGTTTCTGACCCAAAATATTACGAAATATCATTGTTTACATTAAAATGCAAAAGTTGATGAAAAAGTATGATAAGGTGAAAAAAGTGACATTTTATGTCTAGACAGTCACTTTGAATCAAAAGTATCATAACAAAACTAGTTTGCATTCATCCTGTGTCTCCTTACACACTTGTGCTCTTTATCCGCTCAAAACGCTATAGAGCGAACGAGAAGGCGCTAGGAGCAAAGGAAAGTGGTTTTTCTAACAAACTCATATAATCAGTTGCCCGACCTACTCCAATTTGATTTTTTTCACATAGTTAGACATAGTATAGTACTATGAAATGTTTCTGACCCAAAATATTACGAAATATCATTGTTTACATTAAAATGCAAAAGTTGATGAAAAAGTATGATAAGGTGAAAAAAGTGACATTTTATGTCTAGACAGTCACTTTGAATCAAAAGTACCATAACAAAACTAGTTTGCATTCATCCTGTGTCTCCTTACACACTTGTGCTCTTTATCCGCTCAAAACGCTATAGAGCGAACGAGAAGGCGCTAGGAGCAAAGGAAAGTGGTTTTTCTAACAAACTCATATAATCAGTTGCCCGACCTACTCCAATTTGATTTTTTTCACATAGTTAGACATAGTATAGTACTATGAAATGTTTCTGACCCAAAATATTACGAAATATCATTGTTTACATTAAAATGCAAAAGTTGATGAAAAAGTATGATAAGGTGAAAAAAGTGACATTTTATGTCTAGACAGTCACTTTGAATCAAAAGTATCATAACAAAACTAGTTTGCATTCATCCTGTGTCTCCTTACACACTTGTGCTCTTTATCCGCTCAAAACGCTATAGAGCGAACGAGAAGGCGCTAGGAGCAAAGGAAAGTGGTTTTTCTAACAAACTCATATAATCAGTTGCCCGACCTACTCCAATTTGATTTTTTTCACATAGTTAGACATAGTATAGTACTATGAAATGTTTCTGACCCAAAATATTACGAAATATCATTGTTTACATTAAAATGCAAAAGTTGATGAAAAAGTATGATAAGGTGAAAAAAGTGACATTTTATGTCTAGACAGTCACTTTGAATCAAAAGTACCATAACAAAACTAGTTTGCATTCATCCTGTGTCTCCTTACACACTTGTGCTCTTTATCCGCTCAAAACGCTATAGAGCGAACGAGAAGGCGCTAGGAGCAAAGGAAAGTGGTTTTTCTAACAAACTCATATAATCAGTTGCCCGACCTACTCCAATTTGATTTTTTTCACATAGTTAGACATAGTATAGTACTATGAAATGTTTCTGACCCAAAATATTACGAAATATGATTGTTTACATTAAAATGCAAAAGTTGATGAAAAAGTATGATAAGGTGAAAAAAGTGACATTTTATGTCTAGACAGTCACTTTGAATCAAAAGTATCATAACAAAACTAGTTTGCATTCATCCTGTGTCTCCTTACACACTTGTGCTCTTTATCCGCTCAAAACGCTATAGAGCGAACGAGAAGGCGCTAGGAGCAAAGGAAAGTGGTTTTTCTAACAAACTCATATAATCAGTTGCCCGACCTACTCCAATTTGATTTTTTTCACATAGTTAGACATAGTATAGTACTATGAAATGTTTCTGACCCAAAATATTACGAAATATGATTGTTTACATTAAAATGCAAAAGTTGATGAAAAAGTATGATAAGGTGAAAAAAGTGACATTTTATGTCTAGACAGTCACTTTGAATCAAAAGTACCATAACAAAACTAGTTTGCATTCATCCTGTGTCTCCTTACACACTTGTGCTCTTTATCCGCTCAAAACGCTATAGAGCGAACGAGAAGGCGCTAGGAGCAAAGGAAAGTGGTTTTTCTAACAAACTCATATAATCAGTTGCCCGACCTACTCCAATTTGATTTTTTTCACATAGTTAGACATAGTATAGTACTATGAAATGTTTCTGACCCAAAATATTACGAAATATCATTGTTTACATTAAAATGCAAAAGTTGATGAAAAAGTATGATAAGGTGAAAAAAGTGACATTTTATGTCTAGACAGTCACTTTGAATCAAAAGTATCATAACAAAACTAGTTTGCATTCATCCTGTGTCTCCTTACACACTTGTGCTCTTTATCCGCTCAAAACGCTATAGAGCGAACGAGAAGGCGCTAGGAGCAAAGGAAAGTGGTTTTTCTAACAAACTCATATAATCAGTTGCCCGACCTACTCCAATTTGATTTTTTTCACATAGTTAGACATAGTATAGTACTATGAAATGTTTCTGACCCAAAATATTACGAAATATCATTGTTTACATTAAAATGCAAAAGTTGATGAAAAAGTATGATAAGGTGAAAAAAGTGACATTTTATGTCTAGACAGTCACTTTGAATCAAAAGTATCATAACAAAACTAGTTTGCATTCATCCTGTGTCTCCTTACACACTTGTGCTCTTTATCCGCTCAAAACGCTATAGAGCGAACGAGAAGGCGCTAGGAGCAAAGGAAAGTGGTTTTTCTAACAAACTCATATAATCAGTTGCCCGACCTACTCCAATTTGATTTTTTTCACATAGTTAGACATAGTATAGTACTATGAAATGTTTCTGACCCAAAATATTACGAAATATGATTGTTTACATTAAAATGCAAAAGTTGATGAAAAAGTATGATAAGGTGAAAAAAGTGACATTTTATGTCTAGACAGTCACTTTGAATCAAAAGTATCATAACAAAACTAGTTTGCATTCATCCTGTGTCTCCTTACACACTTGTGCTCTTTATCCGCTCAAAACGCTATAGAGCGAACGAGAAGGCGCTAGGAGCAAAGGAAAGTGGTTTTTCTAACAAACTCATATAATCAGTTGCCCGACCTACTCCAATTTGATTTTTTTCACATAGTTAGACATAGTATAGTACTATGAAATGTTTCTGACCCAAAATATTACGAAATATGATTGTTTACATTAAAATGCAAAAGTTGATGAAAAAGTATGATAAGGTGAAAAAAGTGACATATTATGTCTAGACAGTCACTTTGAATCAAAAGTACCATAACAAAACTAGTTTGCATTCATCCTGTGTCTCCTTACACACTTGTGCTCTTTATCCGCTCAAAACGCTATAGAGCGAACGAGAAGGCGCTAGGAGCAAAGGAAAGTGGTTTTTCTAACAAACTCATATAATCAGTTGCCCGACCTACTCCAATTTGATTTTTTTCACATAGTTAGACATAGTATAGTACTATGAAATGTTTCTGACCCAAAATATTACGAAATATCATTGTTTACATTAAAATGCAAAAGTTGATGAAAAAGTATGATAAGGTGAAAAAAGTGACATTTTATGTCTAGACAGTCACTTTGAATCAAAAGTACCATAACAAAACTAGTTTGCATTCATCCTGTGTCTCCTTACACACTTGTGCTCTTTATCCGCTCAAAACGCTATAGAGCGAACGAGAAGGCGCTAGGAGCAAAGGAAAGTGGTTTTTCTAACAAACTCATATAATCAGTTGCCCGACCTACTCCAATTTGATTTTTTTCACATAGTTAGACATAGTATAGTACTATGAAATGTTTCTGACCCAAAATATTACGAAATATCATTGTTTACATTAAAATGCAAAAGTTGATGAAAAAGTATGATAAGGTGAAAAAAGTGACATTTTATGTCTAGACAGTCACTTTGAATCAAAAGTATCATAACAAAACTAGTTTGCATTCATCCTGTGTCTCCTTACACACTTGTGCTCTTTATCCGCTCAAAACGCTATAGAGCGAACGAGAAGGCGCTAGGAGCAAAGGAAAGTGGTTTTTCTAACAAACTCATATAATCAGTTGCCCGACCTACTCCAATTTGATTTTTTTCACATAGTTAGACATAGTATAGTACTATGAAATGTTTCTGACCCAAAATATTACGAAATATGATTGTTTACATTAAAATGCAAAAGTTGATGAAAAAGTATGATAAGGTGAAAAAAGTGACATTTTATGTCTAGACAGTCACTTTGAATCAAAAGTACCATAACAAAACTAGTTTGCATTCATCCTGTGTCTCCTTACACACTTGTGCTCTTTATCCGCTCAAAACGCTATAGAGCGAACGAGAAGGCGCTAGGAGCAAATGAAAGTGGTTTTTCTAACAAACTCATATAATCAGTTGCCCGACCTACTCCAATTTGATTTTTTTCACATAGTTAGACATAGTATAGTACTATGAAATGTTTCTGACCCAAAATATTACGAAATATGATTGTTTACATTAAAATGCAAAAGTTGATGAAAAAGTATGATAAGGTGAAAAAAGTGACATATTATGTCTAGAAAGTCAGTTTTCATCAAAAGTACAATAACAAATCGAGTTCCCATTCATCCTGTGTCTCCTTGCACACTTGTGCTCTTTATCCGCTCAAAACGCTATAGAGCGAACGAGAAGGCGCTGTTGGCTCGAATTTAGCCTATTACCCAAAAACATTTAAAATTCAACTTAGAAGCCAATACTCACATCTACCTCTGAGACCAGTTGGAGATAGAAAAAATACACCAGCCGTGAGTGAGAAGAAGCAAGGGTCCAGCTTTATTGTTCCATTCCACCACACGAGATCCACACCGATGAGAATTCTCAAAAGTGATCCCCCTACCCTGAGCTTAAGCTCCAGTATTTATACTGTATTTACACACTAGATAACCCATAGGTTTCCAGAAAAGGCCTATTTCACTTACCCATAGAATTGAAACCAGGGGTTTTAATTTACACATAAAATCAGAACCCAGGCATTTCCAACAACCCAGGAAACAAAAACCCAGAGTTTCTAGTTACCTAGGTGGTCAAAAACCAGGATTCTCATTTACCTAGGGGGTCAAAAACCAGGATTCTCATTTACCTAGGTAAAAAAAATGACGTAGGCAAGACGACTAAACAACCGGGAGGGACCTTGGTCTTATCGTTAAATAGAGGGGGGGGGGGGGGGCAGTTTGACCCAGCCACCCTTATAACTGGCTCTCTTCATGGTTCTCTTAAAATTAAGGCCTTCCTTGTGAGCCAAGAACCCTCACCATTTGATTCATGAGTAGGTTTACATTTTCCTGTATTTCTCGTTTATAATTTATTTTCATATTTGCACTATATTTCTTATTTTATATATATTTATACTACTTGAAAAGCGGTTTACTGTACTTCCAACTTCTTAATATCATTACAGTTCTACTGTCCTGCATATCCTACAATTCTGCTTTTTATAGAGTTTCTCTATTACTATAAGATTCTATTAAAGTTATTCATGTGTGTGTATGAGGAAGAGAGTGTGTGTGTATGTATGTTGTGTCTACCTGCCCGCCCTTGACGGTACGAGTGTGTGTGTTTTTAGCACTCCTCAGCTCGTACACTTCTTTTTGACTTTTTTCCCATTACTGCTCTTAAATTGCTCGTAATTCCAATCCGCCTAATCCCGCTTCTATGTGTCTAGGTGCCGGTGCCCGTCGTCAGTCCCCTCTCTCTCCGTTACTGGACCTGGATCAGGGTTTGGACCTGGATCTGGACACTCATTACCAGCTTGTGCATCTCACTGCTGATATCATGATGCTACTTAACTATCTTCGCAGCACCCCCCCTAAGAATGGAGATCCGGGGTTCCCCCCTCTTCTTCGGTACAGAATCTGCCCCACGAACGTGCGTGTTGACGCCTCTACACAGTCAGACCCAGAACCCCCCTCCAGCTTCCAATCCGAGGATGATGATGTTGTCTTCTCCGGTCCGGACCCCGACCATCCGTCCCTCTTCTCACCTACCAGTCCGCCCGACTCTCAGTGGTCCGCTCACTTCACCCCCCCTGACTTCCCCATGTCCCCAGGACGCACCCCATTTTCCTCCCCCTCTTACTCTCCTCCAGACTACGCACCCACCCGTCCTGTGAATTACCAATAAAATTACATTTTTACTCATACTCAATCTCCCTCGTGTTTATTTCATGTCATTTTTATCCACAACAGCGCTAGGAGCAAAGGAAAGTGGTTTTTCTAACAAACTCATATAATCAGTTGCCCGACCTACTCCAATTTGATTTTTTTCACATAGTTAGACATAGTATAGTACTATGAAATGTTTCTGACCCAAAATATTACGAAACATCATTGTTTACATTAAAATGCAAAAGTTGATGAAACAGTATGATAAGGTGAAAAAAGTGACATTTTATGTCTAGAAAGTCACTTTTCATCAAAAGTACAATAACAAAAGTAGTTCGCATTCATCCTGTGTCTCCTTACACACCTGTGCTCTTTATCCGCTCAAAACGCTATACAGCGAACGAGAAGGCGCTAGGAGTAAAGGAAAGTGGTTTTTCTAACAAACTCATATAATCAGTTGCCCGACCTGCTCCAATTTGATTTTTTTCACATAGTTAGACATAGTATAGTACTATGAAATGTTTCTGACCCAAAATATTACGAAATATCATTGTTTACATTAAAATGCAAAAGTTGATGATAAAGTATTATAGGGTGAAAAAAAGTGACAATTGAAGTGTAGAAAGTCAGTTTTCATAAAATGTGTACTAACAAAACTTGTTCACATTCATCCTGTGTGTCCATACACACTTGTGCTCTTCAGACTCTGAAAATGCTATACAGCGATTTTCAAGCATCTAGGACCAAAGTGTTTTTTCTTAAAAACTCATACAATCAGTTGCCCGACCTACTCCAATATGATATTTTTCACATATTAATGACATAATATAGTACTATGAAATGTTTCTGACCTAAAATGATATGAAATATAATTGTTTACCTTAAAATCTACAAGTTGATAATAAAGTATTATAAGATGACAAAAGTGACAATTGAAGTGTAGATATAGTGTAGGGATAAAGCAGATAACACCTTCTAATGTCCCTCTTTCCTCCGTCAGCCTTTTCAGCCTTGTATTAAGAGTTGAGCGTTTCTCTTCTCTATGCTACAGCGCGGATGTGGATTGCCTCAGAGCGTATACGAGCTCGGAGAGAGTCTGATTGAACCACACTGACACACAGGATAGCTCAGAGAGACTTCACTAGTTTATTGCAGATTTCACAGAGGTTTATGTACAAATAGCCGTGCATAGGCGCACTGCTGTGTGGAAATAATATAGCAGTTAAACTGTATGGCCATATACGTGCAAAATATTTTAAGCAATACAAGAAAGTACAGGTTTCTTAACATATATGGTATCGTTCGCTTAACAGAAAAGAGGAAGTTCTTATGGTGACATGGTGGCACTTACACAACAGACAGGTTCTGGAAAGTTCATGAGACAGAAATTAAACTACAACCTAACGTCCAGCAGCCACGACGTCTAATGTTTAGGCCATACCTGAGTGTTCATGGGTGCAGAGACAGAAATGTTTGTTGTAATCAGGCAGTCCTATTTCTGGAGCAGAACACAATGCTGTTTTGAGATGTTGAAGGCCTCCACAGTCTCGGGTGTGTGTGTGACAGGTGACAACAGAGGATCAGAATGTTCCACTACGGCCCTCAGCTGCTTATCATAATAGGAATCAGTTAGGAATCCACTGCCTACAATAGTTAATGAGACCTAAATAGGCCAAGACAGCCTGATTGGTTGCAGGGAGCTGAGATGTTTTGACCACCGTTATACGATCATCAGAGAGCCATCGTTGTCCTTTGGAAAAAGGAAGCCTAGACACTTGACTTCAGTTTTACAGAGCTGTAGTTTGGTTCTGGACACCTTGAAACCCTTTAGAGCCAAGTGCTGTAAGAGTCGACAGGTTGCAGTCCAGCAGCCCTCTTCTGTTTCCGACGTGATGAGTAGATCGTCTGCATATTGTAGGACATGGGAATCATCAGCTACCTGTAAGTCTTGTAATGAGAACAGATGAGAAGCAAGTGAACCATGTCATATTGAGTCGTAAACAATTTATCATATTAAGTCATAAACATGTGAAAGAGGTCATAATATCATAGTAAATCATAAACGTGTCGTAGAATCATATTCTACACACTCATCCACATACTAACAGTTGCCACATGCAGAAGTTTTCTAATGATATGGTCATTGTTGGATGAGTATCAGAGGAGAACGACCAGGAATTCCGGGAGGTCATCGCTGACTTTGTTATCTGGTGTGAATTAAACCACCTCTGCCTCAAAGCCAGCAAGACAAAGGAAATGGTAGTCGACCTCCACAGGAGGCCACCCCGGTCTACGCTGGTGTGCATCCAGGGTGGAAAATTGAAAGGGTGGAGATATATAAATTCCTGGCGGTTCACCTCAACAATAAACTGGACTGGTCCACAAACACAGATGTCCTTTATAAAAAGGGCCAAAGTCGTCTCCACCTGCTGAGGAGACTGAGGTCTTTTGGTGTGTGCAGGACACTGCTAAAATCTTTCTATGACACTGTGGTAGCATCTGCTATCTTCTATGCAGGACTTTCCTGGGGAGTTGGGAGCCCAGAGAGGGACAGAAACATCTCAACAAATTGCTTAAGAGGGTTAGCTCTGTCCTGGTCTGCCCTTTGGACAGCTTAGAGGTGGTGGGGGAGAGGAGGATGTTAGCTAAGCTGGCGTCTATCATGGGCAATTCCTCTCACCCCCTGTATGGGATATTGGGGTCCCTGAGCAGCTCCTTCAGGAGCACCCTCAGTGCAAGAAAGACCACTACCGCAGGTCCTTCGTCCCTACAGCAGTCAGACTCTTTAATGCAATAATAACATAATGTAGCACTGCTAGCTGTTTTTACATCAACCTACACATTATTATTATTTATTGCTCACCCCTCTATTGTTAACTGTGCAACAATCCATTAATTTATCCATTTATGTATATAAACAAGTTGTTACCCATCTGTATATATTCAAATTTGTATTTATCTGTACCTCATTCATGCGGTGCCCATAGTGTACATATTACCATTTCTTACTACTTTTATTCTTATTTTTCTATTCCTATTGTATATATTTTTTTAGATCCTTTTTTTGCTCTTTAATTCTATTCCTATTTAATGTGTATTCTTTCCTATCTGATTTTGGTGTAATTGAGCTGCTGTAATGAGGGAATTTCCCCAGTGTGGGATCAATAAAGTTTATCTTATCTTAATACAGGTGTCTAGTGAAAATTTCATGTGAATAGCCTCATTGGAAATATATTTACTGAAAATAATGTTGATGCATCCAGTACTTATTTCCCCCACTGTTGCTCAGTGTGGCGCACAGTCCTGATGCCGCTGGTCCACATCACTATATATCAGGGTGGAGATTTCTGTTGGTGCTCTCACTAGGGAACTGGAGCTTCCTGTCAAGATGAACTCTCATTCGCTGGTCCTGGGTGAAAGGAACTATCCTTGATGGAACTCTTGGCGTGGCACATGTGTTGCCCCATCTTCCCTGATGAAATGGATGTGCTAGAGAATGACCTCTACTTATGGCCTGTATACACCCCTGCAGCACCTTGGCCAATCTGCTCAGGACTTGAGTCACCTGTAGTGGCTTTGAGAGAGTACAATCTTGCAGCCTGACAAGATGTGCTTCTAAATTGCATTTGGACTGCTACAGAGGGGACAGCATTCTTCCTGGCCAAACCACTGGTGCAAGTTCATTGGGCAGTGGAATGTGTTGTATGTTGCCCTTATAAGAAAACAGCCTTGCCTGTGGGATTTTCCACAGGTCTGCCATGCTGATTTTTCTGCCAACAATGCCTTCTGTCTGGACACTGATGATCACTTTGTGCGGCAGTCTGTTAATTGCCAGATTGGCTTTTGCATGGGCTTTCCACTTATGGCTCATGTGGAGGTGGATGTTTGTACGCCTCACTTCCTGTTCAGTGGACTCAGTCATTTCCAACACTAGCCTGGTCTTCTCCTGTTTCTAGCAACAACAGCTGTAAGATGTTCTTTCCAAATGACCAATTTCAGATAGGCATCGCAGCAAGACCAGCCACTTTTGGATGAATGATTTGGCTTTCCCATCCATATTGTTTACTGGAGATAAGGGGATTTCACACAATTTCACCAACCACATTATTCTCTGATACAGTGTGGTGTGGTAGCAGCACACCTTGTACTTTCCTGGAAGCTGTCTTTGGTCAATCCTTGCCAGCTGTCAGAAAGCTGTTTCAACATGTTCTTCCCCATGTGCTTGTTAGAGAGCTTAGGCATGTATTGTCTCCCAAGGCTTTTGATGGACTGTTCAGCCAGCATCTGGATTTTCTCACCACAGACAACAAAGATGGTGCTGTTGTTCCTAAGCCCTTTCCTGATAGAGAAACTTCAGGACTTAGCAGGCTTGATCTTCAACCTTGACCAGGACATCAGTTTATCCATCCATTTCAGCAGCCTAACTGTACATGGCACTGTCAGCAGGCAGCTAGTAACATCATCCATGTAGCTTCTCCTCCCTGTCTGTCTTGTATATTCTCTCTCCCCATCTGTCCAATGAGTATTACCTCGATGGTGGCCACAAACAAGATGGGGGAGATTGAGCATCCCATGGTGATTCCTACCTCCAAATGCTGCCATCTAGTAGTGAAATTATGGAGGGCAAAGCCCATCTGAAGGTCCTTGAAGTAATTTGAGAACAGGCTCCTGATGTTGTCGGCTTGTGGAAGAACTCAGTGACATAGTTGATGAGCTGATGTGGAACCGATCCATACTTATTTGTGAGGTCAAGCCAAACGGCATACAGTTGGGAGAGAGAGAGAACTCTGGTCAAGCAGCGTCAAGCAGGAAGCAGCGCCCTTCGAGCTAACGCTATTACATTAATTTCTTCTAATCTCTATACTTTAAAATTATTTACCTTACGTTATACAAATATTACTGACACCACTTTAGATAAAACAATCGTAACGTTGCGCTGTCGCTAAATTTGATCTGTTTTTACAAACATCTGCGACTAGCTTGCGACTAGCTTATAGCCCATAGCCCGCTAGTATCACCTACCGCTAGCCTTGTTTACGTTCCTTATTTCTCATTTACCGCTGTTTTGATTAAAAAACAAATATGTCTGCTGTTTCTCCGGTTTTGAGTGCAGATGAGGACTCGTTCGAGCTTCATATGGTGCGGCTGGAACTGGAGGATGTGGAGAAGCAGATCCGCGGCCTACTCGACAAGCAGGCCCAGCTGCTGGAGCGACAAACTGTGCTGGAAACATCTTGTGCCTACTCGACAAGCAGGCCCAGCTGCTGGAGCGACAAACTGTGCTGGAAACATCTTCTGCCTCTGCTCACATATCCATGCACACAGCATGGTATTTCCAATCCCAGGCCCTCTACACCGTGTGTTTCTCTGTGCAGGGACTGTGCACCTAGGACTTCCCCAGCCGTGGTCTCCGTCACGCCAGCACACCTCAGGCCTTCGGTAAACCAGCGGCGGAAGGCGCGGGCTGGACCCCAGGTGAGGAGCTCTCCACCTCCGGTATTCGAGATTCCAACCAGGAACCCCTTCACCCCTCTCCGTCAGACCAGACTCAACGCTGTGATCGTCGGGGAGTCCATTGTGCGGAACGTCCGTGTAGCCTCTTCTAAAGGTAAGGTGAGCACACTGTTTTTCTGGTGCTTGTGTCCTTGATGTCGTTGCGCAGGTATCCGGGATCCTGAAGAAGGACGAGCGCATTGGAGCGGTTGTGCTGCATGCGGAGACGAACGATACCAGGCTGCGGCAGACGGAGGTTCTGAAGAGGGACTTCTCCAGCCTGATCGAGACGGTACGAGGCAGATCACCCACCGCAAAGATCATCGTCTCTGGACCTCTTCCCACATACAGACGTGGAGCAGAAAAGTTCAGTAGACTTCTAGCATTAAATGATTGGTTAGTCTCTTGGTGTAATGAGCAGAATCTGGTGTTTGTCAGTAACTGGAATCTGTTCTGGGAGCGTCCTAGGTTGTTTCGTCCTGATGGCCTGCACCCCAGCAGCCTTGGAGCGGAACTGCTGTCTGACAACATCTCCAAGGCGCTACACTCCAAGTGACTGCTTACTGTAAGTACATCTTCCAATAATAACAACATTCAGTATAATCAATGTTCAGCTAAAAATCCGGTACCGGTAATACATACTATAGAGACTGTGTCTGTTCCCCGAGCTATACAAATATATAGAAAATCTCGGAAAGTCTATCTTCGTAACCTAATTAACATAAAATTAAATCATATTGAATGCACAGCCAGCACTTTTGATCTGAGGTTAGGACTATTAAACATTAGATCTCTTGCGTCTAAGGCTCTTATTGTTAACGACATCATTACTGATCAGGAATGTAATTTAATGTGTTTAACAGAAACTTGGATTAAACCAAACGAGTACATAGCATTAAATGACGCCAGTCCTCCTGGATACAGCCTCGTACATCAGCCTCGTTCAACTGGTAGAGGAGGAGGTGTTGGTCTCATCCATAGTAAAAATCTAGTCATCACACAAAAACCTAAGCATAAATTTAATTCTTTTGAAATTCTTTATACCAGTATAAGTTATGTAGCCACAAAAAATAAGTCAATTCCTCTAATTATTATTTACAGACCCCCAGTGCCATATACTGAATTTCTTAGTGAATTTGCAGACTTTGTCTCAAACCTGGTTGTGTCTGTAGATAAAGCATTAATCGTCGGAGACTTTAATATTCATTTTGATAGCCTGGAAGACCCTCCAAGATTAGCGGTTGTGTCCATCTTAGATGCAGTAGGGATTAATCAGAACGTAATCGGGCCTACTCATAATGGTGGTCACACTCTTGACCTCATACTAACATACGGACTAAATATAGAAAATATTATCATTTTTCCACAGTCTGAAGTTGTCTCAGACCATTATCTTATCTCGTTCATAATACGTATTGATCATAATATTTCCACCTCGCCTCGCTACCGTGTAAAACGTACCTACACATCAGCTACTGCACCAAGCTTCATAAATAACCTCGCAGAAACATCAATTAGATTTGGATCACCGTCAGATCACACAGAACTCGATCAGGCGACTGAAAGCTTGGAGTCAACACTCCGCTACCCGCTAGATAGAGTGGCTCCACTCAAAAGGAAAATAATTAGAGAAAAAAAATTAGCACCCTGGTATAACGATCAAACGCGAACCTTAAAACAGACAACTCGACAATTAAATGGCGTCAAACCAAACTGGTGATATTTCAAACAGCATGAAAGGAGAGCCTACTGAAATATAGAAAATCTCTCAGCGATGCTAGAAAAATCTATTTCTCCACCTTAATAGGAGACAACAAAAACAATTCTAGATTCCTTTTCAACACAGTAGCAAAATTAACTAGGAATAAAACCACTACAGAGAGAAACACTCAATCATTACATAGCAGTGAAGATTTCATGAAATTTTTCATTGATAAGGTTGAAAATATTAGACGTGAAATACAGGCCATTAAATTAAAACTGGACAGTACTGTAACAAACCCATTACATGACAATGTAGCGATATCAGATCAATGTTTAGAGTGTTTTGCTCCACTTAGAGAGACCGAACTAGCTACATTAATCTCTTCAACCAATTCGTCAACTTGCATACTAGATCCCGTACCTACATGTTTGTTTAAACAGATTTGTCCAGGAGTAATTGGACCGCTTTTAAATATAATCAGTTCTTCCCCAAGCACTGGCTATGTACCTAAATCACTTAAATTAGCAGTTATTAAACCCCTGATTAAAAAACCTGATCTTGACCCGTCTCAATTGTCCAGCTATAGACCGATATTAAATCTCCCCTTCATCTCTAAGATTTTAGAAAAGGTTGTACACAGCAGTTATGCTCGTACTTACATAGGAATAACATTCATGAAATGTATCAGTCAGGATTTAGACCTCATCATAGCACAGAGACAGCGTTAGTTAAAGTAGTAAATGACCTTCTACTGGCCTCTGATCAGGGTTGTGTCTCGCTGCTTGTGTTACTCGACCTTAGTGCAGCTTTTGATACTATAGATCACACTATTCTCCTTGATAGATTAGAAAATGTTGTTGGTATTAAGGGAACAGTCCTCTCCTGGCTCAGGTCTTATCTGACCGATCGTTATCAGTTCGTAGATGTAAATGGTGTATTCTCCATGCGTACTGAGGTTACTTTTGGAGTTCCACAGGGTTCTGTTTTAGGCCCACTGCTCTTTACTTTATATATGCTAACCCTAGGTCAAATTATTCGTAAACATAGAATTAGCATCGTCTTTGCTGGCATGCATGAACTCAGGCATATCAGCAGTAGTTTCAAAACTCTGATTAAGTCAAAATCTGTGACATAAGTTGGGTGATTTCAGTTAAAGACATGTCATAGAGTTGCATTTTTTTTAGTTAAAGCTCTCCTAAACTCAGAAAAGTTATCACGTGCCAATGGCAAATTCTGAGCGAGTGCGAGTGAACACTAACTGGAAGACTGTTCCATAACTGTGGGGCTCTATAAGTGAAAGCTCTTCCCCCTGCTGTAGCCTTCACTATTCGAGGTACCGTCAGATAGCCTGCATCTTTTGATCTAAGTAGGCGTGGCGGATCATAGAAAACCAAAAGGTCACTTAGATATTGTGGCGCGAGACCATTTAGTGCTTTATAGGTTAATAAAAGTATTTTATAGTTAATGCGAGATTTTACTGGGAGCCAATGCAGTATTGATAATATCGGTGTGATGTGGTCGTATCTTCTAGTTCTAGTTAGGACTCTAGCAGCTGCATTCTGGACTAACTGGAGCTTATTTATATTCCTACTGGAACATCCAGACAGTAAGGCATTACAGTAATCTAATCTAGAGGTGACGAATGCATGAACTAATATTTCTGCATCATGTAGTGACAATATGTTTCTTATTTTAGAAATATTTCTGAGATGAAAGAAGGCTATCCTAGTAATATTATCTACACGAGCATCAAATGATAGGCTGGAGTCAATAATCACTGCAAGGTCTTTAACTGCTGTACATGATGAAACAGAAAGACCATCCAGAGTAACCATGTGATCAGAAAGAATACTTCTAGCTACACGTGGGCCTAATACGAGTATTTCTGTCTTATCAGAATTAAGTAGAAGGAAGTTAGTTAACATCCAATGTCTAATGTCCTTCACACAATCCCCAACTATACTAAGCTTCTGTCTGTCCTCTATAGTATGTATTACCTTTGCCGGATTTTTAGTTGAACATTGATTATACTGAATGTTATTATTGGAAGATGTACTTACGGTAAGCAGTCACTTGGAGTGTAGCGCCTTGGAAATGTTGTCTGAAAGCAGTTCCGCTCCAAGGCTGCTGGGGTGCAGGCCATCAGGACGAAACAACCTAGGACGCTCCCAGGACAGATTCCAGTTATTGACAAACACCAGATTCTGCTCATTACACCAAGAGACTAACCAATCATTTAATGCTAGAAGTCTACTGAACTTTTCTGCTCCACGTCTGTATGTGGGAAGAGGTCCAGAGACGATGATCTTCGCGGTGGGTGATCTGCCTCGTACCGTCTCGATCAGGCTGGAGAAGTCCCTCTACATATATAAGTACTACATATATAATATATAGTATAGTGATTGCAAACTTTTGCCCATGACTGTAGCTTATAGCAATGGGTTTAGGGTCTCAATCGCTGTACGTACCTCTGTCACAAAGCATATAATGAAGTTAGCTGCCAATATTACATATTAAAATGTGTATTCTGTGTATTTCAGATCTCTCAATTTATGCAAAGTCGCCGCCACAGACGTCTGTTTGGGCCTTCAACCGAGCTTCTGAGTGGTGGGATTTGATTGTTCCCAGTTTCACACACTCAGTGGAGAACTTTTGAATGTCCGAAAAAACTTTAACCTACCTATGCAATGAACTGTGTCCAGCAATTGAGAGACAGGACACAAACTTATGAGTGTGTGTACCTCTAAAGAAGAGAGTGGCCATCGCATTGTGGAAGCTTGCGACTGACTCTGAGTATGAGGGCATCTTTTTGGAGTAAGCATAACAACTGTGTGCTGGTATGTTCAGGAGTTCTGTGCTGCAGCAGAGATGTTTAAAGAAATGGCTGCCTATGGGTGGGGGCTCCCACAGTGTATTGGTGCTATTGGTGGATCACACATACCCATCACAGCAGCACAGGACTATCACTGTGACTATTTAAACCATAAAGGCTGGATCCACATCATCACCTTCAAGGTGATGTGGATGGAAAGGGACTTTTCTGGAATGTTTTCACAGGACTGCCTGGAAGCCTGCATGATGCTTGGGTTTTGATACTGTCCACACTGTGGGAGTTTGCAAGCAGTGGAATTCACATACCAGCTTACACCAAGAACACTGGTTGGGTGAATGTTGGCTACTATATCCTAGGAGACTCTGCCTATTCCTTGCAGAACTGGCTCTTAAAACTATTCCCTGAGACTAGACAGCTGACAGCAGAACATCAGGTCTACAACATGAAAATCTGCAGAGCGTGTGTAGTGGTTGAAAATGGTTTTGGTAGATTAAAAGGAAGATTGTGTTGCCTTATGAAAAGAAATGAATAATGCTAAACTGGTGAAATCTATGGTGCTGACATGCTGTGCTCTACATAACCTTTGTGGGAATCATGGAGAGGCCTATGAGAATGAATGGGATTCAGCTTCAGCAGCAGAGCCTGTGGTGGCACTGGCAGGAGGAGGGCAGGAATGTATATGAGGGTCTGAAGTGTTACTTGAATAGCTAAATATCCATATATTCTGTCCTGTCAAGTGTATTGATCATGACTAATAATCTTTCAAAGTATAAATGTCTCCCCTTGCATTTTTATCCAACAAGTTTTTATAATTTTGGTATTTATCATTTAGAGTTATTATTTGGTACATTACATGATTATGAAATATGAAATCATTAAGAAAGTACACATGTTTGACAAGTGGTATTTTTTATTGAACAAAATATATACACATATAAATACAAAGATATAAATGATAAAATGTAAACACAGCAAACTTAGAATGTGCAAATGTACGAAGTGCAAAAAAGTGTGCAAAACAAAAAAACTATTTACATAAGGCACGTAATAGGTGCGGGTCTCTCCAGTGGAAACCCTTGCAGCACGGGGAGGGGAGAGAACATGCAAACTCTGCACACACAGGGCCGCGGCGGGAATCAAACCCCCAAAGCTGGAGGTGTGAGGCGAACGTACTAACAACTAAGCCATTTTTTTTTTCAATTCAATTCAATTTGAATTGTATAGCGCTTTTTACAATATACATTGTCTCAAAGCAGCTTTACAGAAACAGAAACACAGTATACAGATTTTAAATGTGCAAATTTATCCCAATTGAGTGAGCCAGTGGCGACGGGGGCAAGGAAAAACTCCCTAAGATGTTAAGAGGAAGAAACCTTGAGAGGAACCCGACTCAGAAGGAACCCGTCCTCATCTGGGTAACAACAGATAGTGTGAAAAAGTTCATTATGGATTTATATGCAGTCTGTTTGACCTTAGAAGCAGCCAACAGCGAGAACCTCCATGTAGAATTGGAGTAATGAGAGCTCCATCCAGAGGTAGGACATCTAAAACGGATCAGGCAGGTCCGGAGAGCAGAACAGATCAGGATCTCTAGTATCTCCATAAAATCATGTGTGGCTTGACAGAAGGAGAGAGGGAGGGAAGAGATTGTTAGGACTGTGCTTAGTGTAACAGAAAGTCTAGTCAGGGTAGGCTTGAGTAAACAAATATGTTTTAAGCCTAGACTTAAACACTGAGACTGTGTCTGAGTCCCGAACACTAATAGGAAGACTGTTCCATAACTGTGGGGCTCTATAAGAGAAAGCTCTTCCCCCTGCTGTAGCCTTCACTATTCGAGGTACCGTCAAATAAGCTGCACCTATAGATCTAAATAGGCGTGGCGGATCATAGAAAACCAAAAAAGTTTGCATAGATAGTGTGGCATGAGACCGTTTAGTGCTTTATAAGTTAATAATAGTATTTTATAATTAATGTGAGATTTCACTGGGAGATGAGGTCTAAATCCTGACTGATACATTTCATGAATGTTATTCCTATGTAAGTACGAGCATAACTGCTGTGTACAACCTTTTCTAAAATCTTAGAGATGAAGGGGAGATTTGATATTGGTCTATAGTTGGACAGTTGAGAGGGGTCAAGGTCAGGGTTTTTTAATCAAGGGTTTAATAACTGCTAATTTAAGTGATTTAGGTACATAGCCAGTGCTAAGGGAAGAATTGATTATATTTAGAAGTGGTTCAATTACTCCTGGACAAATCTGTTTAAACAAACATGTAGGTACGGGATCTAGTATGCAAGTTGACGAATTAGCTGAAGAGATCAATGAAGCTAGTTCGGTCTCTCTAAGGCGAGTAAAACATTCTAAACGTTGATCTGATATCGCTACATTATCATCTACAGGGTTAGTTCTAATACTGTCTGGTTTTAATTTAATAGCCTGAATTTCACATCTAATAATTTTCAATCTTACCAATGAAAAATTTCATGAAATCTTCACTGCTGTGTAATGATTGAGTGTCTGTTTCTGTAGTGGTTTTATTCCTACTTAATTTTGCTACAATGTTGAATAGAAATCTCGAATTGTTTGTGTTATCTCCTATTCAGGTGGAGAGAGAGACTTTTCTAGCATCACTAAGAGATTTTCTATAGTTCTGTATGCACCCTACTTGATCACATATCAATCACATATAAAAGAATTGTAAATTAACTTCCCCTAAATGATCTACAGTGTGTTCACACCGTAGTTGCAGGATATAGAAATAATGCATTTATGGTGGAATTCATGATATTTCCTATATTATTTCAGGCATTCAAACAGTCATGAGTGTTGAAGCTGCTCGCACCAACGGGGAACTTGAGGCATCATTAAAAGGAGAAGGAGCTCTTATTAAAGAACCCTGATCACTTGTAGACAAGAAATCTGAAACAGAAAATGTGTCGCTTTTCAGTTTTTTAACTTCTCCCTACACTGTTGGTAGGTTGGGTGGTAGCCGTGTGCGGCCAACAGCTGAGACAGTTCCTGAAAGTCTTTTTCATTTCGCGTCGCCCCATCCAGCTCTCGTTCGATCCTCTCCTCGGCTCAACCTAAAGAAAAGGGTTCTTCTAACAAAAGCAAATATGCAGGGCCAGTTAATCCATTAGGCGTCATAGAGTGTCACCATATACCACCGCCCTACTGCCGCCCCACTGAATCCGATTAACAGTACTGAGCCACATTTAAGGTCCTCATGTCTTTTACCTCAGAAAAGTTTTCGTTTGGTTTGTTAGCAATGCCGATGTAAATAAGCAGCATTGTGTGCAAGGCTGTATTAAGTGCAAAACGACACGCATCACCATGATTTTGTTTATTTTTTAATAAAATTTTAAAGTACATCATACTTATCAGTCATCACCGTTGGTGTGTGTGTGAGTGTCAGTGATGATGATTTAGTTTTTTTGCGGCATTATGGTTGATAATGATCAGTGTATAATTTTTATGCTAATGCTGCTGACGTATTACTGGCAGTAGCAATCAAGACTGTTAGTTGAGATGCAAAATAAAGCGACAAAAACCATCGGGAGCTCAAGTTCGAAAAAAGAAGAGGTAAAGCATGAAAAAACAAACATAAGCTTATTACAATTTAGAAGCTATATCATTTGTCATTTTTGTGGTGTTAAATTATTTAGATAATGGATTTACAATGAAGACTGGGATTGGTTGACGTCTGTCCAACTCATAAAAATGATAATGGTTAAGCACACCACGGACTGAATTTTGCTTCCATAATAAGATGCTGTTATAGATGTGCAGTATCTGCATTATGCAAATGCATAATGACATTTTTCACATTTATGATTTAATATGGTACGAAATATGATTGTTTACATTAAAATGCAAAATATGATAATAAAGTGTGAAAAAGTGAAAATGAAACCCCAATTCCAAAAAAGTTGGGACAGTATAGAAAATGCTAATAAAAACAAAGAGGGGTGATTTGTAAATGTACTTTGACTTGTATTTAAACAAAAAATGTATAAAGACAAGGTATTTGATGTTTTACCTAATCAACTGCATAGTTTTTAAGATAAACATTTATTTTGAAATTGATGCATGTAACATGTTCCAAAAAAGTTGGGACAGGGGCGATTTAGGACTAATAGCGATGTGAGAAGTTGGAATAAGAAGGTGATGTGAAACAGGTGAGGCGATCGTCTAATCAGAGTATATAAGGAGCCTCCAAAAAAGGCCTAGTCCTTCAAGAGCAAGGACGGGTCGAGGCTCGCCAATCTGCCTACAGATGCGTCAGCGAATAATCCAACACTTTGAGAACAACATTCCCAAAAGACAAATTGGTAAGATTTTGGGCATCCGGTCAAATTTCGGTGCCAGAATCGAGAACAAGAAACCAGAAACAAGATCAAAGAACATGAAACAAATCGAGGAACACGGTACAAACGCTTGGTATGGTGATAACACTCAAAACTTTGCAAATTCATTGTGCGCAAACAGTCTCTCAAACTGTGGTTGTGAATGGTGTGAATTTGATGCAGGTGTGCGATTAGAATGAATGTGAGTGTTGTGGGAATTGCAGTCCAAGGTGGCCATGTTTGTAGGCCACAGCGCAGGATGGGAAATGTAGTCACTGGTTTGCTGTGATATGACAATAATGTGTTAATAATGTGTTTTCAATATAGTACAAGGTGAATTGAATTTTCAAATGACTTTTTTTTTTTTTTTTTTTTTTGCATTTTCCATACTGTTCCAACTTTTTCGGAATAGGGGTTGTAGGTGAGAGAGATATTTTTGGTCCTAAAATTACAGTGCTGGGAAAGAGTGTTTCCTGATTTCTTCTATCTTTGTGTTTATCTCATACTAAATAGTTTTAGATCTTCCAATGAAATGCAACACAAAACAAAGGCAACCTGACTGAACACATAATATAGTTTTAATTTTTCTATTGAAAGGAAAAAAGTTATCCAACACCAATCAGCAATGTGAAAAACTTATTGGCCCTTAAACTTAAAATCTGGCTGTGCCAACTTTAGCAGCAATAACTGCAACTTCCAATAACTGTAGATCAGTCTTTCACTTACCTAGGACTACGACTTACTCCTATGCTTTGGATTATTGTCTTGCTGCACAATCCAGTTGCGCTTGAGTTTCAATTTATGGACTGAAGACCAGACATTCTCCTTTAGGATTTTCTGGTGTTTCCCTAAATTACTGCAAGTTGCCCAGGCCCTGAAGCAGCAAAGCATCCCCACACCATCACACTTCCTCCACCATGCTTGACTGTAGGTATGATGTTCTTTTTGTGGAATTCTGTGTTTGGTTTACGCCAGATGTAATGGGACCCCTGTTTTCCAAACAGTTCCACTTTCAGCTCATCAGTCCACAGAACATTCTCCCAAAAGGTTTGAGGAGCATCAAGGTGTGTTTTGGTGAAATTCAAACGAGTCTTAATGTTCTTCTGGTCAGCAGTGGTTTTCACTTCGCCATGTAAGCATGGATACCATTTTCCCCCAGTGTCTTTCTGGTAGTGGAGTCATGAAGAGTGACCTTTATTGATGCAAGAGAGGCCTGTAGGTCCTTTGATGTTGTCCTTGGCTCTTTTGTGATTTCCGTTTGGCCACTTCTGGGAAGGTTCACTACTGTACTGAGTTTTTCCATTTGGAGATAACGGCTCTCACTGTGGTTCTTTGGAGTCCCAGAGCCTTTGAAATAGTTTTGTAACCCTTCCCAGACTGACGTATTTCAATCACCTTCTTCCTCATCAGTTCTGGAATATTTTTTCATAGTTATAATTTCATAGTCATAATATTTGCCATAGTGTATTACTGGGTAAGACCTTTTAACAAACTTCATGCTGTTGAAAAAGTTCTACTTAAGTGTAGATATGATTGAACAGGGTTTGCAGTAATCAGATCTGGTTGTGTCTAGTCCAGCTGAACACTATTATTAATGAACTGTCATAGATTTGGGGAATTAGAAACTACACGGGCAAATACATTTTCACACAGGCCCAATTGGTATTGGATAACTTTTTTGTTTCAATAAATAACATTAGCATTTAAAAACAGTATTTTGTGTTTACTCAGGTTACCTTTGTTTTTATCTTAGATATATTAATATGAGATATACAGTGCCCTCCACTAATATTGGCACCCTTGGTAAATATGAGCAAAGAAGGCTGTCTTCATTGTTTAAGCTTTTGATATTTTGTTAAAAAAAAATTCACAGAAATACTCTGCTCTTATGGATACCAAACAATTGCAAACACAACACAGGTTTATCCAAATAAAAAATCTTTGTTAAATATAGGTGTGCAGAAATTATTGGCACCCCTATGAATTCATATGAGAAAAATATATTTGAAGTATATTCCTACTGATATTTTACATTTTTTACAACAGGGTGACTAGGAACAGGACATTCTTCAACGTGGTTAAACAAAATAGCACAAGCATTGAAAATGCCCATTTCCACCATCAGGGCAATAATGAAGACATTAAAGTCAACTGTAAATGTTATGAATCAACCTGGAATTGGATGTGTGCCATCCCAGTCCCCTGACTTCAACCCCATAGAAAACCTGTGGGGTGAACTGAAGAGGAAAGTCCACCAGCATGGACTTCGAAATCTGAAGGCTCTGGAGAGATTCTGTACGGAGGAACGCTCTCAGATCCCTCGCCATGTATTCTCCAACCTCATCAGGCGTTATAGGAGAAGACTCAGAGCTGTCATCTTGGCAAAGGGAGGTAGCACAAAGCACTGACTAAAAGGATGCCAATAAGTGTTGCACACCTATATTTAACAAAGATTTTTTTGTTGATAAACCTGTGTTTTGTTTGCAATTGTATGGTATCCATGAGAGCAGAGAATTTTAGTTGTTTTTTTTTTTTAACTAAATATCAAAAAAATTAAACAATAAAGACAAATTTTCAGAGCATTCTTTGCTCATATTTACCAAGGGTGCCAATATTAGTGGAGGACACTGTACTCAGAAACAGAAGAACTCAGAATGGGGGCAAATACTTTTTCACAGCACTGAAATTAAGTACTGTATTTGTATAAAGGTGTGAGTGTAGGCACTAAAGCGGATCCATTTCCTCTGACCACACACACACACACACACACACTTCTTCCTCTTCTTCCTCAGGTTTACTTTTCAAAATACACACGCACCAGTTAGAAACAGAAGTTCAAATAAGCAAAGAGATGGGATTGGACTGCCATTTAGTCAATTTTAAATCACGTGATCAAATTAGGCACATCCCATTGGATATTATAACTCCCAGCCCTCTCTAAAATCAGGAAAGCATGGATTTTAAATAGCTTTTAAATGCCATAGCATTAACACGAAATAAGCCAATATAGCATAAATAAAAGTGTCGATGTAAAGTAATGCATTACGTTTAAATAGAACATTTATTTGGTTTTCACTGTGCATTCATGAAATGCTGAAGTACCGTATGGGACAGCTTAAATGGAGTGATGTATATGCTGGATTCAGCAGTGTTTTGGTAGCTCACAGTGACGTCAGCGCTCTAGCCCACCTGCACAGCGGTAGTTCCGCCCCTGATGATGTCACTTCCTACCCCAGCAGTCCGCACGCGAGCGCTAGCCCGGCTGAGACACCTCTGTCTGTGGTGCTGAAACGGTAAGGACGAGCTGTTCTTTGGAATGTACATTTTTCCCCTTCATATATAAAACAGCGTTTGTTTGGGTAAAAAAATGACTGCTCTGTGTTGAGACGCTGAAAAGATTGCTTGAACAGATTAAAGGGGAAAAGCTCGTCACAGTTCCGCAGCAGAAACGTCTGTTTTTCCGCTCCACGCTTTCCCACAGTATCCGAGCATGCCTTACCGTGCATGCCTTACCGTGCATGCCTTACCGTGCATGCCTTACCGAGCATGCCTTACCGTGCATGCCTTACCGTGCATGCCTTACCGAGCATGCCTTACCGAGCATGCCTTACCGTGCATGCCTTACCGAGCATGCCTTACCGAGCATGCCTTACCGTGCATGCCTTACCGAGCATGCCTTACCGAGCAGCTGCTCAATGGTTAATAATATGCACTAATGTCGACACGGGCTTTTTATTTACCTGGGAATGATGGTGAAGTCAGAGAAAGACTTTCCTAAGCTCAGTGACTTTATCATAGAGACGCTGTATGTAGGGCCTCTTGATTTCTCCACGATCGCTTACGTCTCTGCCAAAATGCCATAATGTAAATGTCTAGAGTCTAGACATTTACATGTATGGCATTTTGGCAGACGCACTTATTCAGAGCGACCTACATTTGTCTCATTTATATAACTGAGCAGTTGAGGGTTAAGGTCCTTGCTGAAGGGTTGAGATAAATCTGATGCATCCGAGTTAACTCTTTAGTGTTTGTTTTTTTCTTTCCGATGACCACACGAAGGGTATCGATTTTCGGCAGATGATATAGTTTATCCATACTGGCTTCTTGAGCCGCACATTAAAAATCTGACACGCCGATGCCACGCTCTTACTGTACCACCATCTGTTGCTTTGCGGTTCTGTGCGAGTGGTAGGCTACATATTTTCATACCCTGGCATTATTTCTGCCCTAATATATTTTCACAAATTGATATCTTGTTTTTTAATATTTAATTTAAAACTTACATATATATTAAATGAAATTACATGAAATAGCCAAAGTTGGGGTTAGAAGTTTTCAAGCCGTTTATTCTCATTAGCTGCGTTTACATGGACAACAATAATCCGCTCTTAATCCGATTAAGACCATATTTTGATTAAGAAACTACCATGTAAACAGCAATTTTTACTTACCTTAATCTAATTAAGCTCATAATCGAAGTAAATTCTAATCGAATTAAGACAGGTGGAGTATTCCTGTTTTAGACACATTATGGACGTGTAGTAGTGACATGTAAACACCTTAATCACATTATGAACGTCGTGTGAGAGTTTGCACCGCATTTTGCGACAGGACACGATCACACACGGCAGTTTTACGCTTTACGGCGAACAAGAGAGTTCGGCTGTGTCCCAAGTCGCATACTTTCCTACTATAGGCCTGTATAGACGGTAAGTACGCGATTTGGCAGTTGTCTATTAGCACGTACAGCATGAGAAATAATTAACTGCACTTAAAGCGTTCGTAAAAAATAAAATAAATAAAAACACCAAAAACTGTAAACGGTCCCATAATGAAGACGAACTGCATGTAGATAAGTGAAATTCTGGAGGGACGTCGGACGGCGTGGCGCGGTGACGTAATGAGGCGGGCTGTTCATCTAATTATGTTCTATAACATGTCAAACAGGTACATGACAGGAGTATTCTAAAAGCGACTCGTGTAAACACCTTAATCACATTATTATCTTACTCAGAGTAAGGCCAATAATTAGATTACTGCTGTCCATGTAAACGTAGTCATTGCGAGCCTATAAAAGTAAGCTTAGGCATTTACTAAATCAGCAATTTCCCCGAGCTTTGGCAGACCGCTGTAAAGTTGAGTTTATATTGGACATTTGCTGAACATTCGAGTTTCTCTTTCTATTTCTTAGGAAATAAACACACAAAAAGGACAAAACTTGTATATTCTAACTCCGGCAGTGAGAACCAAGTACTATAATTAAAAATTTTCTGATGTTAAAGCCAGTGGAAGCCAATCTTTCAGAAACGCAGATCATCCATGCTTTACAGTAATGGAGTCAGTAAGAGGCCGTCTAAAAAGTGCATGACCTGGGTAACTGTATAAGATTCTACCAACATTATTGTCGTCTACTTTGCAGGATATCCAACTTATTGTAGTGTTAGGTACATACAGCATGGGGTAGGATGTAAGATTCACTACAACATTATCTCTCTCTCTCTCTCTCTCTCTCTCTCTCTCTATATATATATATATATATATATATATATATATATATATATATGTACCTCATACAGTACAGTCAAATAGTTACTGAATTTTATTTATTTACTTCTTATTATTCATTTAAAAAAAACGAAAATAAAAAAAATAAAAATGAGTTTTTAAAAATCTGTTTGCTGTAGTTGGTAGCAATAATAGACTACTAAAAATAGAAAAATAGCAATCATGTTGCATTTGGTTTTACATGTGTGCCTCATACAGTCAAAAAGTTATTGAGTTTTTATAAATTTTCTTTTAAAAATAAAAGTTTTTTTAAACTTAGAGTATAAAAACTGAGATTTAAAAAAATCTATTTGCTGTAGCAATAATAGACTATCACAACGCATTTGGTTTTACATATGTAACTCATACAGTCAAAAAGTTATTACATTTGAATTATTTTTTCTCTTTTGCGAAATTTAAAAAAATCATAAAAAAGTTTTTATTTTAAATAATAATAAAATAAAAAATATTAAAAACTGAGATTTCAAATTCTATTTGCTGTACTTAATAGCAATAATAAGCTGTATCATAGTACATTTGGTTTTTACATGTGTAACTCCTATAAGCAATAAGTTATAGAATTTTGATAATTTTTCTTTTGTAAACTAAAAACCCTTGATTATTTTCAAAATAGAGCTGTCTTTGATAACAAGAATGGAGTGTAATATAGTGTGAATCATAACATTTGAGTGAGTAGACACCACTGTGGGAGGGGTTACACACTGATATGTAATGCTCCATACTGCATTACTCGTTAGCAATATTAGCCTCGTACCTCCAGTGCAGAACCTAAGAAGTGAACTAGACATATAACAATTTATAATGCATATATGATTAAGCTGAACAATTTAGGTTTTGAAGCAAAATTAAGAACTGCTGTAGTATAAAAACAATTTTTCCCTTTTTCCTCCATCTCTTTCCTCAGAGGCTCCATGCTGATGGATGAAGAGTGTGTGTCAGGTGCAGACCAGCCGGTGTTTAACAGCGTCTCAGAACAGCGTTCGGTGCTGCTGGTGTGTGAAGGTCATGGCGATCAGATCCTGAGCGTTCTACGCGCGTTTCGTGAGAAAGGCATGCTCTTTGACTTCCACATTCATGTTCAGGATGAGATCCTGCCGTGCCATCGCTGTGTCCTCGCTGCCTGTAGTGACTTCTTCAAGTAAGAATTTTCTGCAGAACCTGTTAATAGAAACATCTTACAATCAGCATTAGTGATTATCCTAAAACTGGTGGTTTATTGCTGGGTTAGGGTTCAAATGTCTCAGAGTAGTTTATTAGCTTTTATTGCTGTAGAACATGTTCACAACACAAATAATGCTATACAGAGTCCTCCACTAATATTGGCACCCTTGCTAAATATGATCTGTGAAGGCTGTGAAAATTTGTCTTTGTTGTTTAGCCTTTTGATCTTTTGTTCAAACAATTCACAAACATATTCTGCTCTCGTGGATATCAAACAATTGCAAACACAACACAGGTTTACCTAAATAAAAAAATCTTTGCTAAATATAGGTGTGCAACAGTTATTGGAACCCTTTCAGTCCAATACTTTGTGCTAGCTCCTTTTGCCAAGATAACAGCTCTGAGTCTTCTCCTATAATGCCTGATGAGGTTGGAGAATACATGGTGAGGGATCTGAGAGCGTTCCTCCGTACAGAATCTCTCCAGAGCCTTCACATTTCCAGGTCCACGCTGGTGGACTCTCCTCTTCAGTTCACCCCACAGGTGTTCTATGGGGTTCAGGTCAGGGGACTGGGATGGTCAGGGCAGGACCTTGATTTTGTGGTCAGTAAACCATTTTTGTGTTGATTTTAATGAATATTTTGGATCACTGTCCTGCTGGAAGATCCAACCACGGCCCATTTGAATCTTTCTGGCAGAGGCAGTCAGGTTTTCATTTAATATCTGTTGATATTTGATGGAGTCCATGATGCCATGTATCCTAACAAAATGTCCAGGTCCTCTGCAGAAAAACAGCCCCAAAACATTAAAGATCCACCTCCATATTTAACCGTGGGCATGAGGTACTTTTCCATACGGCTACCTCTCTGTGTGCTCCAAAACCACCTCTGTGTTTATTACCAAAAAGCTCTATTCTGGTTTCATCTGACCGTAGAACCCGACCCCATTTGAAGTTCCAGTAGTGTCTGCACACTGAAGACGCTCGAGTTTGTTTTTGGATGAGAGTAGAGGCTTTTTTCTTGAAACCCTTCCAAACAACTTGTGGTGATGTAGGTGACTTCAGATTGTAGTTTTGGAGACTTTCTGACCCCAAGACACAACTAACATCTGCAGTTCTCCACCTGTGATCCTTGTAAATTTTTGGCCACTCAAACCAGCCTCTTCACAGTGTGTTGAGACAATGGCATGGTGGCTTAATGGTTAGCATGTTCGCTTCACACTTCCAGGGTTGGAGGTTCGATTTCCACCACAGCCCTGTGTGTGGAGTTTGCATATTCTGGATGGATGGATGGAACTTATTAAATATTGCCCTTTATGTTGGAAATGGGCATTTTCACTGCTTTTGATTTTCTTATAGCCACTTCTCATTTTGTGAAGATCAACAACCTTTTGTTGCACTTCACAGCTATATTCCTTGGTCTTACCCATTGTTATGAATGATGGGAATTTGGGAATTTGGCCTATGTATTACCTCATATTTATACCCCTGTGAAACAGGAAGTCATGGTTGAAGAATTTTCCTATTCCTAGTCACCCAGGTGTTCTAAAAATTTTTTTTTGAATATCAATGGGAATGTACTTCATATATTTTTTCTCATGAATTCATAAGGGTGTCAATAATTGTTGCACACCTATATTTAACAAAGATTCTTTTTTTTTATAAACATGTGTTTTGATTGCAATTGTGTGATATCGATGAGAGCAGAGTATTTTGTGAATTTTTTTAACAAAAGATCAAAAGGTTAAACAATACACTCTAACAAACACTGGGTAAAAAAACAACCCAAATTGGGTTATTTTTAGCCCAATGGCTTGGTAAATATAGACAGAACACAATTTGTGCTAAACTAAACCATCAAGTTGGGTTGTTAATTTTAACCCAGCAAATGGGTTGTATTTCAACCCATAGGATAGTCTCATTTTTTTTTTTAAAAATGCTGGGTTAATTTTATTTCATAAATGGGTGAATATTTTCAGGGTTATTTTTACCCTTTGAAAATGTAAAATATACCACATTATAAACAAATATGTCAGCATTCTATCTGCTTTATTTATACACAAAATTTAAAAATCCCAGGACATTTATCGTAAAGAGTATGGGTATGACCCTGGTGGCCTGGTGAAATTCCCCCATTGGCCCTTCTCTATCATGGCCCCCTAATAACCTCCAACTCTGAATTGGCTACGTCACTCTCTCCTCTCCACTAGTAGCTGGTGTGTGGTGGGAGTTCTTGCGTAATATGGCTGCCATCGTATAATCAGGTGGAGGCTACACACTAGTGGTGGTTGAGGAGATCCCTCCTCCCCATACTATGTAAAGCGCTTTGAGTGTCTAGAAAAGTGCTGTATAAATGTAACTGTAACAAGAAGGTGTTCAGAAATGTATTTCTAGAGCTGCTAAAGTGGTGGTTTATATATACTTTGAATTAAATGACTCTAATAAGTCATATATTTAAGACATAAACATCAGATTTTGATCAGAGACATTTAAAACATCCAAATAACTGAGTAACCAACTTACGATCCAGTGGTGTTACAAACAAGTATGCCAAAGCTAATGAAATAGCGGTACATTTAAAGTCATGTAAACTGGACTGTTATTACACATTTTTGCTTTTTCTATTGATACGAACCTTCACTCAATCATGTGTTAATTTTTAACACACCTGCATCTAGTTAAGGAGAACACATTTTGTGTTGCTTTTAACACAATTAGTCTGTTAGTACATTTAAAAAATAACACAAGAATAACACAGATTTGTTGTTTATACTTTTTCCCCTACAATTATCCTAAAATGCAGCTTGTTTGTGTGCAGTTTGTTTATTCTACTAAAATGCTCACAAACTAAACAAACGATTGCATGAAATTCAGGTGACATTTATTAAAATCATTAAAACATTTGTCAGATGTAAGAATTGGAGTTGATGCATCTTTTTACAAATCTCCCTGCCATCTAGGAAGACAAGAGTCCCGCTCCCTACCATTTGAAAAACTGTAAAAGAGCAGAAAGAGTGTTGGTTACACGTTAGCGGCAAAATATGGACAAATGCCTGGGCTTTAACTGAGAAATTGTGTTACAGAATCCAAATTGTGTAATTTTGAAAATGTGTCCTCCACTCTCCTAATGAGCAAAATGGCGCTGTAGACTCACTAGGAAAATCTAGCTAACTTGCAAACATTTATTTTCCTGACTTTAGCACCTCACCGCCAGTTTTTTTGCACAAACAAATTAATTCAGCCAACATTACAGAGATAGTGGAAAGCATTACAACCGAATGTAACCCCATCCTCTCTTTTTGTCATGTTAACCTTGTGAAGAACTTTTGGCCTCAACATTACTGAGCTAGCTAAGTTCTGTTAGCCACTGACTGTCTGCACCTGTTACCCGGCATTAACGTACACCCAATACATGAAAAAACACGGCCCTAACCAATTCTCCTAATGCTAATTACTACAGCTTGCCTTGTCCAAAACACTTGCTAAATATAGTTAACGTTAACCCAGTCTCTGTATTGCATCATGGTGAACATCTGTAATGCTATGTTATCGTTAACTTTCAAAAAGGGAATGTCTAAAATTACCGCAGGCTGTTGGATAAAGTAATGTTATTACCTCAGGTGAGGGTCTAGGTTGGCATCACTCATCCCTACTGGTGACAGCATCCAGCTGGCAAACCCTAACTCGGAGCCTCAGATAAGATGCAGACCCAGAGAATAATAGAATCAACTCGGTCCATATTTCACAGTCAACATAAAACACATGATGCTAGTAGTGTACAGCCAACACTAAGGAAGCAGTACATGATGTAAACTGTTGAAGCTGTTGTGATAGGTAAAGTTAATTATCACTCGCTGAGTTAATGTTTTACAATGAATACATTTTCGAGAGTGCCCTGCCTAAATATCACAAACTCGGAAAGGCATTTTCAGCAGCATTAATGCTAAATAGTAATGAATGCTAACTTACCTGTGGTCATTTGGTTTCCTGGACTCGAGGACTCCACTACACTTTTCACAGTGAAAAGGTCAGAGCAATGAACATTCACTTTGAGGCGAGTTAAGAGTCGGATGATGATGTCGGCACCGCAGTCCACAGTGTGATTGGACAATAATTTAACATGTAGGGGTCCACTCACTGGTCCAACGATGGTATCCAATGACGTGGTAGAAGGATTCCCATGTGTTCCTGTCTTTTTGAAGCGAGGTGAATATATTTAAATTTGTCATTCCAATTCTGCTTGACTCTCTCTTAAATTAAATCTGACTCCAAATATAAAAACCTCAATGTTGTATTTATTCCTTAGTCATTTGTATTTTGGTACTTTTGATCTTCTATACTTGATTAATTTTATTTTATTCTATATTTAAATTGTACTCGTACATTCGGATTCCGTGTCGAGTCTCGTGCCGGCCATGTGCGCGGATCTCACGGTCACAAACTCGCCAGTCTTGGTCATTAGCCAGAGGTAACTGACTAATACTATTTAGACGACCGCCCCATGCTTACCCTTTCCTAAATAGTACTTTATTTAGTCCCCTTAGATAGTAACACTTAGTTATACTAACGTTATCTCTAGTCAGAGGTCATGACCACTAAAATCTACAGAGATAGACCAATAATATCTAAGTAAAATTAGCTTTATATAATCATGCCATAGTTTCCTATGTGCATGTTAGCTAGAAGAATATTACAGTAATCAGAGGTTTAGACTTCATCCTATTTAGACTTGGTCCATCAACTTTATGTTGTCCTAAACAGAAAATCCCTATCGAGCCTGTACAAACAAAGTACACTTAACTTAGCTTAACTTGTTAGCCTGTACTAACCTGGTCGCAGATTTGCTGTAACAAGGATTTACCGTAATCTACTAGAGACAATAATTTCAGAATAATTCAGAATATAATCAAGTCTAATAATTCATATAACCAGGTATGAAAACATCCAAATCCAATACTACTTTTAATAATAAAAAGAAAGAATTATATTCAACATTACATATTCAAAACATAATGATACAACCTAAGAGAGACAACACTTACATACCTGGTAAAGCAAAACTACACACAGCTCTCCCCTAAATACCCAGATGTTCTGTGGGTCCACCAAATGGTGCTGTTTGTGATTATAATTTGATGTCTGTGGAAGGATGTACAATATTTACATAAAGGGGGTAATGTCAGTGAGGGACCCTGCGAGGGTATGCCTTTAACGGCATGTAATATTTTTATTTGAACTGCTGGTGAGGGAATGAGATCATATTTTCCAGTCGCACTGAGACCTTTTTTGTAATATAGCAAACATGTATAGTTGGCATCTTGTTCACAATAAAACATGTTATGCAATACATATAGATCTTGGGTATGTTTAAGGTGATCTCAGTACAGAGAAAGAGAAGGGTGTGAGGAGAGTCTTAGGCTCCACTGAGCCTGATGTGCTATCTCAGGTGAGGATGCTAATTCTGTGGGAGAAAGATTGAGTGTTCGTTCTCGAAGTAGTCCTTTGTCCTCAGAGAGTAGTTCTCTCAAGGTTCAGACATCTTGGTACCAGCCTTACAAACACGCGTTGGTCACTCGTGAATTTTTGTTCTTTTTTTCTTTTTTCTAACATATTTATTGTATAATTTATCAAAACGTGTTGAAATAGTAATAACACGGAAAGTTTGTAGGATATTAACACATTCTTTCTGAGTGTATTTCTCCAAGTAAATCTAACAGTCTGTCCGTGTGAAAACCGCTACCACCATCTGAGTGCACCACAGTCTGCACTGAGTTGACTTGACCCAAGGAGCTGGGCTGATGCGTCGGGGTGTGGGAGGGGTGCATTGTTCCAATGTCAGTGAAAATAATCCAGCCACTAACCCAGTGGTTGGGTTACACAAAACTACCAAAAATTACCCAAGACTGAGAAAATAACCCAATTAAATGACCCAAGGCTCAACCCAGCAAGTGGGTAGGAAAAATAACCCAGCATTTTTAAGTGTAAAGACACAGTCATAGCCTTCTTTGCTCATAAATATGAGCAAATAATAATAATTGTAATTATTATTAAAGTAAGTATGCACTCAATTGCTTTAAATAGCATCCAAGTGCAAAACATGATTATTAGTAAACAGCGCTTGATTTATTGTCAAATACATAGATATTTTGTCATTTTTCCATCACAGGGCCATGTTCGAGGTAAACATGCGAGAGAGTGATGGTGGCTCTGTCACACTGAGTAATCTCTCCCTGCAGGCTGTACGCAGTTTTCTGGACTTTGCGTACTTGGGCCAGATGGAAATCATGGAGGAAAACGTTGATATGCTTTTCCATCTAGCATCTTTTCTACAGGTGACACTTTACAAAGTACAGAGTATTGTGTGAAAGAGCTCTGTCAGAGCCACGGGTTGCGTCACCATTAGGGATGTGATGGTGAGGAAATTTTCCCACCGGTTAATCGACGTGTGACAACATCGGTAATACCGGTATCACCATGGGGGAGGTGGGGGTGGGGGTTACTTTATGATAAGCACAACAAAAACAAAATGCTTATATTAAACATAGAACTTTTGAAACGAAATCTTCTGCCATCGTCTTGTCAGTCAGCTCACCTCACTTTCGTCACGGGCTAAATGAAATCTGACTCCTGCTGATCTGTACTGCGACTCTGACTCATTCGGCTCATGCTGAATTGAGCAAACGCGCTTAGTTTTTAATTGTAGTGTCTGTTCTCTAACTGAACTAAATGATTTTTTATTACTATAAAAAAGTAAAACGACAGTGGGGGCGGGGCCAGAGTGGGCAAGTGATGTAACGATGGTGATGTGATGTAACTGGTGTGCGGCTGAACACCATGTAACACCGGTAACACAGACTATCTCAGCAAGCCTAGTCACTTCCCAATCCCACTCAGCTAGTTCAGAGTCGGATCAGTGGTGCATGCTGGCTCAAAGAGGCCAATCTGAATAATCCAGTTTTCAGACACTGCTGATGGCTCCATCCATAATTAAGCTATAAGGAGTTTCCACACTATGCTCTCAGTAAATCAGCGACTTTGTCACAGTTTCCCCTCGAGCTAAGCGCTGTAGCACGCAGCGTACTCGGAAAACCGAAGCGTGAGCTTGATGCTTGAAGCGCGAGCTCGAAGCGTGAGTGCACACTTTTGGGTTTTCAGTGACACTGACTTTGTTTACTTTTGACACGTGCATTTGTTATGGTTTATGTCTTGTCTCCACCCCTGTATTTTCTTTGGTTGTTTCCCATATCTGGCATCATTGTTCTCAGCTGTCTTCTGTTTCACTCCTGTTTACGTTTGTTATTTAAACCCCTCATATCTCTTGTACGTTGCGAAGTATTACATGAGTTTTCTGTATACCAAGCATTTGTTTCTCGCTTCATGTGTTGTTGTTTTGATCTTGTTCTCTCCCTCGTTCTCAATTCTTATTTATGCCCGTTTGCCGATCGCCTGAATTATTGCATGTTTATGACCACATCTATGTTTAACGATTTGGATTTGTCTGCCTGTCTCTCATATAATAAAAGCTCTTATCTGCACGTCCTAACCTCCATTACGTCCATGATGTGACAGACTTCAGCTGAGCCGCCAGCTTGTGCACATGAATGCAGTTTTTAACAATCATCTTTAAATAGTGTAATATGATATACAAACTTATTATTCTGCACATTTATTGCACTGATTTCTTTATACTTTCATTGTTAACAGTGATAAGAATTAAAAGGTGGAAATGTAATGAGTAGCCTGTATGTGGGTGTTAAACAACATTTGACATTTTTGTCTACAAATAAAACGGCCGAAACATTTTTTGCTTTAACTATGGAAAAGATGTCTTGTTGACTACTTTTTTTCTTAGTTTGTATATTTAAATCTTCAGCATTACCATTTGAGTTTTTCAGATTTTTATGTACAATATAATCACACGTTCTATATAATATTATTCCATTAAAAAGTTTACTACCTGTAGCTGTATGTTTGAGCGACATTTTAATTGATGAGGAATTTCAGCAGGTGCCATGATTCCCTTCATTGTCATGCATTATAATAGTTTAACATTGTGCACATGTTCATGGAAAAATATATTACGTTTTCTTTCTACAACCATTGATCAGAAACTCCCTGGGGCAATCAATGAACACAGAGAAAAGCAGATTTTTCAGGAACTTCAGAAATAACAAATCATTTTTCAAAATGCATTAATATGTAAACATGTCAAGTTGACTTTTTTTATGTTTTATTTTGTATTATATTATTATTTTAATTCCAAATGATTAAGAGGCAATATTATAATACTGATTATTTAATAAGATTTACAATGATACATATTCATACTGCCTTTCCTCTGTTCCTCACTTTCACACATTTTCCATTATGTGAAAAACCTAACAGTCAGATTGGACTTAATTTTATTAATTGAACAGTTTAATGTCCCTTTGGCTGTGAAGTCATCATTTTACATAGACTTAAGTTTGGAAAAACTTTAATCTATAAAATGATTCATCTCCAAAAATCAAGAGCTTGTCCTAACACACAACTATTTTTATTCACAGGCATATTTTATATGTTTTATTTAATATATTTTATTCCTTAACAACATCATAGTGTCCCAAAGGTTATTTATTGTCCACAATGCTGTTGCTATTTGCCTAGAATAAAAAAAATATTTCCTGAGTCTTTTGTGCAATTTAGTACAGTTTGTTAATGTTTAATTATTTAATTGTTAATATTTAATAATTACTGTTTGTTTGCAGGTGAGTGTGCTCTCCCAGGCCTGCAGTGATTTTTTAATCCAGACGCTTGACCACTCTAACTGTCTTCACCTATTGGCCATTGCTGAGGGATATGGCTCGTCCTGCCTTCTGCACCATGCTACTGAGTTTGTGATAGCCAACTTCCATGCACTTTCCTCTAGTCCAGACTTCCTGGAGATGCCTGCAGGAATTCTGCGGCACTGCCTAGTCTCAGATTCACTCAATGTGCCAGACGAAGAATGTGCACTGCGATCCCTGATCCAGTGGACTCAACATGACCTGCAGTTTCGGTGCAGTTTATTTCCTGGGCTCCTCTCGCACATCCGACTGCACCATCTTGCCCCTGCCAAGCTGGAGGAAATGGGCCGGTCTGAGGCACTGATACTGAAGAGTGATGAATGTTACAGAGCAGTGATGAAAGCATTGGCACAAGTGACAGAGTTTAGTGGCCTTTTCCCTGACGCTCGTCCATCCACAATATCCAGTTACATCTATGTGCACAAAACAGAGGAAAACGGTGAGACGCGTCACACATTCTGCTATGATGTGGCAGCCAACCACTGGCACCAGCTGCCAAGCTCCGAGCTTGCTGACCTCCCTGGCTCATCCATTACCAGTTTTGGAGAGAAGCTGTTTGTCATTGGAGGATGCCGAGGCAAATGTTGCAGGACGGTGAGACTTCACACTGCCGAGACAGAGCATGAGGCTACGAGGGAAGCATGGTGCTACTGTCCTATCACAGGAAAATTTGTAGAAATCCAGGCCATGCAAAGCCCACGAACCATGCATGTCTCTGTCTCTGCCCTGAATCACATTTATGTCATTGGTGGTAAAACTCTTGGAATGCATGGCCTCCGAGATGTGGAGTGCTATGACCCACTAGGGTATACATGGAAGTCTGTGAGTCCATTACCACGCCGGATCTACTTCCCAGAGGCGGCAGTGTGTGGCACTATCATCTACACTCTAGGCTCTGAGCTGGAGACCTCTGATGCTTTCAACCCATCACTGGACTGTTTTTTCCGCTACGATGCTGAAGCTAATCAGTGGTGCCAGCTGGTAACTGAGTTTGGCCAGTTCTTTCATGCCACACTTGTTAAAGCTGTGTCTATTAACATGACACTCTACCTGTGTGATCTGTCCACATATAAGGTGTACAGTTTCTGTCCAGAGACTCATGTGTGGAAGAGTGAGGGCTCTTTTGAGTGTGCAGGCTTTAATGCAGGTGCTGTAGGCGTGCAGGAAAAAATCTACATCTTGGGAGGGGATTATTCTCCTGACGAGATCACAGATGAGGTGCAGGTTTATGACAGCAGGCAGAGCGAGTGGCAGGAGGTGGCGCCGATGCCATGTGCATTAACTGAATTTCACTGCCAGGTGATCAGCTTTAACCACTACCGAGATCCATGGAGATCTGAACCTGCTGAGATACAATAAACACACAAACACACAATAAGTGATGCAGTTGCTCAGACACTCATGGTCTTACAGGCACTAAACAACAATGTACATTTATGTTTGCAAACACATTTTTCCACACAGACCTGTATGTGCAGTCTCACACTTAGACTAAAATAATAATATAAAATGCTGTAGCCTTTAGTGGAAGTGCTAGCCAGAGAGTAAAATGCTTGCTTTAAGACTCCAATAATTGCAGCCCATTTTTGTGTGTGTGTAGTTGAAAATAATTCTTCAAGTACATGATATACAGGCTCATGCTTCTGCCATGACCCACATAAAAAAAATCCAAAAGGCATTTGCAGCAGCAATCGGGCTCATTTTTTTCCATTGATGAGCTCCATATTTGCTGCAAATGGCTGTCAGATATTTTTTAATTATTCACTCACTTTACCATGCTTTTTAATTTCATTGGCTGGTATTGTTCAAAATGTTTGTCAACAATGGAATATACAGTGCATCTGGAAAGTATTCACTGTGCTTCACTTTTCCCACATTTTGTTATGCTACAGCCTTATTCCAAAATGGATTCAATTCATTATTTTCCTCAAAACTCTACAAACAATACCCCATAATGTCAACATGAAAGAAGTTTGTTTGAAATCTTTGCAAATTTATTAAAAATAAAAAACAAAAAAAGCACATGTACATAAGTATTCACACCCTTTGCTCAATACTTTGTTGAAGCACCTTTGGCACCAATCACAGCCTCAAGTCTTTTTGAGTGTGATGCTACAAGCTTAGCACACCTATTTTTGGGCAGTTTCTCCCATTCTTCTTTGCAGGACCTCTCATCAGGTTGGATGGGGAGCGTCGGTACACAGACATGTTCACATTTCTCCAGAGATTTTCATCTACTTACTCCTTTTCAGGGTCACGGGGAACCTGGAGTCTATCCCAGGGAGCATCGGGCACAAGGCGGGGTACACCCTGGACAGGGTGCCAGTCCATCGCAGGGCACAATCACATACACACACACACACCCATTCATACACTACGGACACTTTAGACACGCCAATCAGCCTACCATGCATGTCTTTGGACTGGGCTCTGGCTGGGCCACTCAAGGACGTTCACAGATTTGTCTTGTAGCCACTCCTTTGTTATCTTGGCTGTGTGCTTAGGGTCATTGTCCTGTTGGAAGATGAACCTTCGCCCCAGTCTGCGGTCCAGAGCGCTCTGGAGCAGGTTTTCATCAAGGATGTCTCTGTACATTGCTGCATCTTTCCCTCGATCCTGACTAGTCTCCCAGTTCCTGCCGCTGAAAAACATCCCCACAGCATGATGCTTCCACCACCACGCTTCACTGTAGGGATGGTATTGGCCAGGTGATGAGTGGTGCCTGGATTCCTCCAGACATGACGCTTGCCATTCAGGCCAAAGAGTTCAATCTTTGTTCAATCTTTGGTCTGAGAGTCCTTCAGGTGCCTTTTGGCAAACTCCAGGCAGGCTGTCATGTGCCTTTTAAGGAGTGGGTTCCATCTGGCCACTCAGCCATTCAGGCCTGATTGGTGGAGTGCTGCAGAGATGGTTGTTCTTCTGGAAGGTTCTCCTCACTCCACAGAGACACACTGGAGCTCTGTCAGAGTGCTCCAGTGTCCAGTCACTGACATGAGGGCTCAAGTCACAACTGCCTGGGACCATACCCCTCCCCCTTAGGAAAATAAAAACCCCTAAACCCCTACCACCCACCCAGAATATGTTCTGGTTATTCAGTTCCTGCTCCTGTTTGTATTTGTCTCTGATTCATGGACTAAAATGAGAAAGCTTTCCTCTGGATCAGTCAATAAGTTCTAAACTTACCATGCTTGTTTTTACTTTGCAATGTATTACGATTCTGGATTATTCCTGTAACGTATATTGCTTTATGGGATTGATCTTTGGACTGTCTCTTGTATGTAAGTGTGGGTGTTTACTGCACATGCATCCTTATGCTGAGCCAAAACTGTGTTTCCAATCAAAGCCCCTTTTTTTTTTTTTTTTTTTTTTTTTTTTTTTTTTTTTTTTGCAAACCAGTGTCAAAATAACAGACAAGACTTCCACAATAAGAGAATCAGTCAGGACTAAAGCCAGAAAATCATTAAGGTGTAAGGGTGAATTCTGGGGCAGAGTAAAAATCATATCCTGATAAAAACTTTTTTTTTAAATCCAACTGATAGTGCATGCGCCACATGTAAGATATCACACAGGCATAAATAATGAATAAAGGAGATGGAGATTGCTTTGTTTTTAGAAAGAAGAGTTTAATACCCCACTTACAGATAAATTTACTTTTTACGTTTTTTTACGTTTCAGAAAAATATATAAAGGCATGTTTGTGTGTGTATAATTCAGACTTTCTGCAGACTGTCTCACTGTATTGTTTCAATAAAGTTGAATTATTATTTGGCATCTGCAAACACTCTGTCTCTTAAGTTTTTTGTTAGACTGGAAAGATTGTTTTCCATGACATAGGCCCTATGCTCCCCTCCTCCCTGCCACCTTTCCGTCCCACTATTTGGGATAACCTACTCTATACAGTAAAATGAAAAGAAAAAATACAAGATAACATTACATTGCCAATAAATAATTACAGATGAACCCTCCCTGACACCACTTCAGTAAATGAACATTAGTGACTTTATGTTGTTTTCCTAGCTGGACAGGATTTCCCCCTCCTGAACCAAAATAGACTATAGAAATAGTCATATTTCAGTGCAACATCTTAAATATGCACTAGGCCTATATACACTAATCAACTGCTGGTGGAAGTGACAGAGACAAACTACTAAGCAGAAAGAATAGTAAATTCCTTCATAAAATTGTATATTTTTTTCAATAAATATAACATTAGTATTTATGATTTGAAAACTAAAATGAAGTATTATGTGAGAGCAGTAATGTAAACATCAGTGGAATTTAGAAGATGTACAGACAGTTGAGGTATTTTTTGAAACATTAAAAGTGTGTTTGCTCTTTGATTTTGAATACAAACTTCTTTACTTTTACTTTTAGTATTTTGCTCCCAATCCCAATGCAATATCATTGTACGCGTGAATTTAAAGTGTCACGTCGATGACACTTGCGCTCTTTTGAATTCAACATAAACTGGCAAATGATCTATCCTGAAATGACGCTGATCGACAAAACAAGGCCCAGTTAATTTGTAGAATACATTACAATCACTCCAAAATAGATGACAACTCAAACACTTGCATCACGAGCTACACTTTCTATAGATGCCCGTTTAGACTGTCGCTCAGCAGCACCTGAAGGATGTGTTCGTTTTGGCACTATCATAAGTCAATAACTTAAAGTCAGTCAGCTGCAGAAAAGTTGCATTTTTGCAGTTTGTTCATCGTACCTTATCTCTTCATACATTCAGAGGGTGGGACCCACTTTTGAATGGTGACATTAATTGGTTTCACAGCAGGTGGGTGACAATTCATCTATATCCAGTGGACAAAGAGCCTAGTCTTTTGATGCCTGTCTTGATTGGTGGACTAGAGTATATGGACTAGAGTATATGGTTATGGAGGTCCCGCCTCCAAGCCAGAGGCCCTAGGCAATTGCTTACTCTGCCTATAGATAACAATGGCCCTGGGTTTCAAGCTAAAATATTCTAATAAGTTTGGAATTCCTGATTCACTGCTGTATGTTTGATAGTGTGTGCTGTATTCTGTACATGACCTTTTCAAGTAAAGATACTTGGTGTTAAAAGGAACAAAACATGAAAATGGTGATAGAAATAAAACATAATCCATTATTATTGAATGAAGGAATGATGTTATCTTGATAATATGTGTGATAATGTGATAATATGTGACTTTGACTTGTTAATGACGCTAAATTACGATTTAATATTAGTTATAATTCATTGTAAATGCTGCTGTGACTGAGACACATTAACACTCACACGTTGGTTCTTTCCCTTTTATTGGAAGCACAACTTTATAAGTTAAGCTTAAATTTATCAAGTTAACACATTCTTTGGAAATCCAAATGGTTCACAAGTTGTGCAAAAGTACACAAAAGCAAAAAAAAAAAGGGGGGGGGGTCAAGGGTCATTGAATTATTCTTCATATCACATGATTAATGTAAGCAAATCATAACCACAACAATTGGAGCTCAATCATCATGCGCTGATCATGGTGGCCAGCTCTTCCACATGCTCTCACTCCAGACCAAACAGTTCATGCCTCCTGATAGGTTCTGACGAGCAGCCACATAAGCAGAACTGTGATCAGCACGATCATGAAGTTGAGAAAGAGCTCCTGTGTGGATCGGTCCATCTCTCCAGAAGAGGGGGGGCACAGGTAGGAGGGGCCAGGACAGTTCTAAAACAGAAAGCAGGGAGAAGATGAGGTTTTTTGTCTGACGCAAATTGAACATATAGAAAGAGCAAGATGTGAGTATGAAATGTGTGTACTAATGGATCTGCAAACTAACTGGAGGGTTAAATCAGGTGTCTGGACTCAAGCTGTGCAAACATGGATTAAGGAAGTTTAAATTTAATTGGATTTAAAAGGAGGAGAAAAAAGACAGAGAAAAATAGATTTAAAAAATAAATGTAAAACTTTAACCCACAGTAAATCTGGTAAAAGTGCAAACATTCAAACAGTTTTCTGACAGTTAATGTCCAAAAGATTTTTTTTGTGTGTAATTTCCAAAAACAAAATTCCCCTGTTCAGGATTTGTACATCAAAGAGAGTTTGTGCCCCATAAACTACAGGAGCCACGCCCACATTTAAACCCACCAATCACGCTTAAGTTTTAAAACTCTACTCTCACCTGTCCAACTGTTTCACACTGACAGCTCTCTGGCCTCGATTCACACTTATATAAAGCAAACACATACATATGCACATACGTTCCTGAACAATGCTGCTGTTATAATAATAGTGTTTGTTAAGGCCATGTAATGATAAGCAATAAATAATACTGAATAGACAACATTCAGATAGACTCATAGTGAACATTTGTATTGTATATTTAAAGAATAATAGCATAATAAGTGTTAATACTCGGACACCAACCTTCCCAAATAATTTCACAGTAATTGCAATAATAATAATAATAATAATAATAATAATAATGAGGGGTTTAAGGGGATATAAAAAGTTGTTGGAAATAGACTCAAGATTTTTGTGAGAATTTCTGCAGGCCAAATAAACATAAACAGTACCAAAGCTAGAAAGTATGCTGATTTTTTAAGCACAGACAGAACTTAGTGTAGATAATGACTGAGACATGAAAATCCATCAGCAAGATGTACTAATGGGGATCTGGAAACTAACTGGAGAGTTAAATCAGGTGTCTGGACTCAAGCTGGACAGGTGACTGCTTACCTGTTGAGAAGCTTCTCGGGTCAATGAGTCATAAAGGAACAGAATTCTTCCTTTCGCTTGTTTGCTTCTTTTGTTTTCTCTTATCTCTTATCTTGTGCAGAAGTCTGTGTCGCACTGCGCTCTACAAAATTTCTCTCCCTAAAAGTACTCTGATGATGAAGCACCTCCCAGATCCTCATGTCACTGAGAAATTATCAAAGACTACTGCCAAGAGGAATTAAGTTATCTCTCTCTCTCTCTCTCTCTCTCTCTCTCTCTCTCTCTCTCTCTCTCTCTCTCTCTCTCTCTCTTTGTGTGTGTGTGTGTGTGTGTGTGTGTGTGTGTGTGCATGCTTACATATTTATAGTATTATACTTGAACAGAATTTAACTAACGAAATAAATCTACTGCTGATTTCCTTTTTTTCTGAAGAACTGATGGCAGTAGCACAGTGATGTCTCATCTAATTATGCAGTCTTCATTAAAAGGAGAGTGGCGTTACCACTGAAGCTGTTGTAACAGCAACCTAAAGCCATTAAATTATACTAGCACAGGAACACAATAACACTGCACAGAAATATACAGTACTGTGCAAAACGGCACCCTATTTTTTTTAGTACAAACTTTGTTATAGATTTATATTTTATAACTTCTATGGAATCAGTACAAAAAACATTTTAGATTCCCAAACATTAGTTTTCCAGCACAAAATTAAATGTTACAGAAAAATGTTTGTGCATCAGTAAAGAAAGCAGCGTATTACATAAGAGACACTTTTCGGACAAGAAATATTATGAAGGCTGCTGGGTTTCGCTGCAGAAATAAGAAGCGAGTGCAAAAGTCAGTCTCCAGAAGAACCGTGTCCGGTTCTGCAAGACGCTCAATAACACTTACAGCTCACTTCCTTATAAAACTGTGCTCTTTTTTTAGGGTCCTCAAACCGAATATCGGCTTTGTTTCATTTATTACTGCTCTTTATAGTATATATATATTTTTTTAATGTATAAACATTTAATTTAATTATTTTTGAGGCATCTTTGCTCTGCAGCATTTCTTTGCACATGCCTAAGACTATTACACAGTACTGTACATAAATAAAGTACAATTTTTTTCATCTATTTCAGCCTCATGCATGTCCAAAACTTTTTCCAGCTAAAGAAAGCTGCACTAGCAGTCTGAGGTCTTCATTTTCTACTGTTCCTTATATATATATTTTTCGTCACAACACATCTTTAAAATTTAACTACATTTTATTCTAATCTGATAAATATCAGTAACAAATTGAGTTATGATTGAACATGTAACAGGACAGTGTTATTGCATAATAAATACAGGGCATGCAACAGAAGAAAAGCGCGCGACATGTAGGATTGAGGGATTTTACCAATTTACATACTCAAATAATCTGGATTTTTGTAAAAGTTTTATCATTTCTCTGTTGTTTTTGTCTAGTGTGAAAGGTGAAATGATAATATAAAAGTTTTATGTCTTAAAACTAGTTATAGGTTACTGAAAAATGCATTGTAATAGTTATTATTCTTCTTCAATGACTTTGGACATTGAAAATTGCTCATGAAATGTTGTAATGTTGCTTTCAGAGATGTCCTGTGGTGGTTATTGGTAGGTGAAATGCATCAGGCTAAATCTTTATCATCTCCTGTTTCTCTGTTCTATATTTAACAGTTGTTGTGTCATGTTCAAGCTCAGAGAAATATTTTACTTCATAAGAGATCTTAAATTTACAACATGATTCACTGAGGACATATTTTAAATAAAACCTTAACCATATTTAAAAATAAATAAATAAATAAATGAAATAATCTCTGATAGAAACACAAGCGTCACCAGGACAGAGAAAGAATTATTATCAAACAGAGAAGATTATTAAAATTTTCCTTCACGTAAGATCTCTAAACACAAGCACATACGTTATAAACACATTATAAACAAATGTAGAAATGACCAATCCAGAATTTATCTTTATAAATGAATGCAGTCTTCCTGGTATGGAGAGTAAACTGCAGTCTTTAGAATGATCCAGAAGGTTTGGCAGCTTTGCCAACAGCTGTTCACTTCACTGACCCAGATAAAGACTGAAAATAGACTTTACACGATTCCTCACTGTCAAACTCCAAACAGAGCTCATGCAAATATTCATCAGTTTCATGTTTATATTTTTTATTCTGTTTTGTACTTAGCTTGTTTCTGTTGTTATATTGTTCAAGGATGTGGTTGGCATTTTCTGATAGGAGCTTTAAAATGATGACCCTGTACATATTTCCATATTTGGAAGTGAAAGTGTATCATTGTGCATGTTGTTGTTTCCATCTCTGCAGTAAATGTAGGACAGTGAGGAAGTATAAACACACAGCTCTGCCCTGGTAACAGATCTCAGCACGACCTCACTGTAATCTCACGTACACAATCTGGCATGCAGACACAGATGCAGAAGTTGCACGTAGTTCCTGTAACATTAGTCAGCAACAGAAAAAGTTTGTGTGTCAGAGAAAATCTGGAGATACAGGAAGAGGAAACACATAAAACATTCCACACATACTGTGCTCCTGTTACAGTGGTGTATACTTTAACATGTGATCCTTGTAATAATCTTATATATGATGGGGTAATGGGGAGTTGATGGGGGTGACAGGAGTGTTTACAAAGCATGGTCTAAAACGAGGGATGGGAAGTGGCAAACGAACGACTGTATTTACACATGACCCGGAAAGAGCTGGAACGTCCCGGATTCCTTCTGGAAGTGAAGGGTTCAGCTCTTTGTCCACAGCGCCAAGTGGTTTAGTAACCTGTTAATATTATTACTTACCAAAACATCACCATCCAAAATATTTCTACATACAGATTACTAATCTAAAATATAAATAAATTAATTTAATTATTCTTATTATTACAGCAAGGAGACAGTGTGTCCAGATGTCTGTCACATAATGGAGGTTAGGACAGATGCAATTGCAGTTAATAGCTTTAATGACGTCTATAATATCCAGAGGGCAAGGCAAAAGAAATAAACAAAGACAGGCAGTGGTCAGGTGATCAGGGTAGAGCAGGTAAAGCAGAAATCAAAGTCAAAGGAGTAAACAAAGTCAAAAACCTGGTTAACAAATACTAGATTAGGGCTTGGTCCACAACAGAGAAAAACTCATCTGCGCACATTACTTCACAAAGATATGGTGCCCGAGAGACTATTTTATGTGTGGTGTGATTGTGAGCGCAATTGGGAAAAGGTGTCTCTGATTAGACCTCAGGAGAAGGTGACATGTCTGTGTGTAGTTTTGGGAGTTGTAGTCATTGCCATGTTTGTAGTTTGTGGTGCATTCTGGGGATAGAGTGGTCAGTTTGCCATGGCATGACATTCTGGGAGGTGGATGCTAGCGTAATAAACACAAAACAACCAAAGCAAAAACTAAAAGCATAATCATGAACTAACAAAAAAAAGAACAGGAGTAGGAGCAACTATGAAACTAAATGCAATCAAAGCTATACACAATACTACAAATGACATAAAAAAAACAGAACCTAAATTGAATTCAACTATATTTTAATTGTATAGCACTTTTAACGATGTACATTGTCAAAAGCAGCTTTACAGAAATAAACAAATCCCAGATATAAATATCTAAATATTGTTATTTATTTATTTACATTTATTAATTAAATAGAAGTGCTAATTAGGTGTGACAGGAAACAGGTGTGTGTCATCAGTGAAGTGTTTGACATGGTCATGTGATGTGATGGGTGATGGGTAATATAGTTCTTGTAGGCCATTTTGTGGCCAAAACTAGCAATAACACCTGGTACCAGAGTACTTCAGGCCTGTTTCAGTTTCATACTTAACACATACTTAATACTTCAGCATTACACATTGAGTGTAAAAAGCCATAGTTAAAAAGTTTTTTACGAATTTTTGCTTTTCACTCAAAGCTTTCACACCAATTAGTCCATTTATCAAGGCTGAATCAGAGTAAAAGTGATTATTTTGGTTCGGTTTCTATTTGGTTTGGTTTGACTCTGCACATAATTAAACAAACTTAAAAGCAGGGGGAAAGGTTTTGCCTGAGGTGTGTGTAGGGCTGAAATCTCTTCACAAATCTCTTTCATTCACTGGTAAGAGTTATGGCAACAGAAGATTTAAAATTTAAAGAAAAAACACCCCTTTACCAAGTGTGCAAAGAAATCACAAAAATCACCCAATCAGGAAGAATGATATAAGTAATATAAATAATATAAAAATACGAATAAAATACTAAAGCATTTTGTGTGTCTCATCCAGAGTTTTCTCTTTTTGTTCATTGGTACAAATATCCAGAACACAAGACTACAGTGCCATAAAGAAATCACAATACACGGTTCTAGCAGGGAATTGAAGAGAACAAACAGCTTATCAGGTTTCACACAGCATGTGTCAGAATTTTAAAAAATGAAATAGATTTCAGACTAATTCATAAGCACAGCTATGAGTGCAGCACCCGTCTATCACCATAAGTAAGCATTCCTAACATTTCAGTGGACTGTTGTAAAATGTTTTGAATTCTTTCTATTGATGTGTCAGGGGATGGGACAAGGGGGCCATGTGGAGTGAACATGATGTGGAATTAAGTTTGACGTCCTGGTCACGTGCTGGAAAACACTTTCAAAAATGTTTTGATGACTTCTGTCAACACACTCACAACTCTATATGTGACCTCCACATCAGAACACTCAGAAAACTCAGAAACGTGACTCCATTCTGAGATCCATTGCTTTCAACAGACATACACACACACACACACACACACACTCACTCACTCAAAGGCTTTTATATAGGATACCGTTATGACCCATAAAAGAAGTGAAATCCACCAGTTGTTATACTTTCTTTCAATTTTTTTTTTACTCCTTGAATAACTGTCTTTTAAAGTGACCTGGACAGAAAAAAAACAATATGTAATTTGTGGACATAAAATAATTTTCTAACCTGGAGCTGCAGAGGGTTTCAGGATGAAATCAGTTTATCATACAATTACAAACTCACAATCCACATTCAAAATTCTCTCCAAAATTTGGTCTTGGCCAGTTCTCACCTTCCAGGCAGCTCTTCCCTACCACATACTACAGCTACCAACTGTGAAAGTTAACACCTATGACCTGACATGTGACCGGGACACATGAAGCCAGCCGCATCTTTTCGACCTGCCTCTCATACTGCATCACAGGGCCGTGTAATACACTCAGAGCAAAGTCCCATCTGTTCTCTTTCATATACATAAGCTCACTGTGACAGGGAAGAGTGAGTTTGCCCCTCCCACCGAGAAAGTAGGGAGCTCCTGGGAGCGGCATTATTCACATACTCACATGCATATTTCATGTACTGTCCAAAGGTCAGAGACCACTCTTTTGTTTTAAATCAAATGGCCATTTATTGAGCCATCCATTTTCTGCACTCCTTATCCGACACAGGGCATGAGGCTGGATGGAGTGCAAACCCATCACAGGGCACAATCTCACACACACACAATGGACAATTTGGAAATGCCAATCATCCTACACTACATGTCTTTGGAGTGGGGGAGAAAACCCCAAAGCACAGGGAGAACATGCAGGCACCGCGCACACAGGAATCGAACCTCCAACCTTGGAGATGCGAGGCAAACGTGCTAAACACTAAGCTGTGCCCCCAGTGATCCACTATGTACTGTATGTTGTAACCCTAACCCAGATTAGGATATTTCCAGGATATTTCTATAAAGAAAAGAACCCTTCTTCATGTTCTTTTACCAAGGATACAGGAAATGAAGGATGTAAAACTCATCTGCTTGCTTATTAGGTGTTGTTATGTTTTGGGACATCCTATGAAACCAGTAGTGTGTAATTCTCACTAATTTAATGCAGGTCATAAAAACCCTCCATTAGCATGCTTCAAAGACATGGTTTATTTTGACTTGTTTTACAGCCTGCAGCTAGCACATTAGCTAAGCTATGTACACATATTTATCAGTTGATCAGTGCAAGATCTGTTTTAAAATGTAAAAATAAATGTATGAACAGAAACAATAAGAAACAATAATGACAAGAAAATATATTTAATAGAAAATCATAGAAAAGTTTTTTTTTTTGTAATATTGAAACATAATATTGACCTGCATAAATACTGTATGGCTGTTTGATTAAAAAGAATAATTAATGTCTTGTAAATTTTCCCATCATTATTGGTCAAGAGGTCCTCACTGCAGCCTGTAGCATGATTGGGTTAGATCCACTACGTTATGGATGTTGAATCACATATGCGCTGATGGCAGAGAAAGTATGTTGGTATGTAATTCCTCTACAGTTGGGGTTAGGGTTAGGTTCAACACAAGACTTTTACGTGGATGGACAATGTTGTGTATGTGGGTTTTTTCCCTTCTTCACATGTTAATGTTTCACATGATTCATTTATTGTATGTATTTACTTATTTATTTATTGATTGCATATCATCACATTGTTCACAAGATGTCACGTGTTTAATCAGGTTAACTGATTAACATCACGTGAAGGGTGCTGTGCTGGACCACATGTAGAGGGAATTCAACTTGATAGAATTGGTGCACAGGGTCACCTATGTGCATAATAAAAACAGTAAATACAAACATTGAAACACTAGCTGCGTTTACATGGACAACAATAATCCACTCTTACCCGATTAAGACCATATTTTGATTAAGAAACTACCATGTAAACAGCAATTTTTACTTACCTTAATCTAATTAAGGTCATACTTGAATTGAGCTCTAATTGAATTAAGACAGATGGAGTTTTAGTCACATTATGTACGTGTATTACAGACATGTAAACACCGTAATCACATTATGAACGTCGTGTGAGAGTTTTCACCGCATTTTGCGACAGGACACGATCACACACGGCAGTTCTCAACATTTTACGGCGAACAAGAGAGTTCGGCTGTGTCCCAAACCGCATACTTTCCTACTATAGGCCTGTAGTGGGGGAAAATACATGTATCTCGGCTACTATATAGACGGTAAGTACGCGGTTTGGGACGCAGCATTGTGGCTTCAAGCAGTCGTCTATTAGCACGTACAGCATGACAAATAATTAACCGCACTTAAAGTGTTCGTAAAAAAATTACATAAAAACAGTGACGTAATGACGCGGGCTGTTCATCTAATTATGTTCTATAACATGTCAAACGGGAACATGACGGGAGTATTCTAAAAGCGACTCATGTAAACACCTTAATCACATTATTATCTTACTGTAAGATAATAATGTAAGATAATTACTGTAAGATAACCTTAATCACATTATTATCTTACTGTAAGATAATAATGTGATTAAGGTGTTTACATGAGTCGCTTTTAGAATACTCCCGTCATGTTCCCGTTTGACATGTTATAGAACATAATTAGATGAACAGCCCGCGTCATTACGTCACCGCGCCACGCCGTCCGACGTCCCTCCAGAATTTCACTTATCTACATGCAGTTCGTCTTCGTTATGGGACCGTATACAGTTTTGGGTGTTTTTATGTAATTTTTTTACGAACGCTTTAAGTGCAGTTAATTATTTCTCATGCTGTACGTGCTAATAGACAACTGCTTGAAGCGGTGGGTGTGTCCCAAATCGCGTAGTTACTGTCTATATAGTAGCCGAGATACATGTATTTTTCCCCACTACAGGCCTATAGTAGGAAAGTATGCGATTTGGGACACAGCCGAACTCTCTTGTTCGCCGTAAAACGTAAAACTGCCGTGTGTGATCGTGTCCTGTCGCAAAATGCGGTGAAAACTCCCACACGACGCTCATAATGTGATTAAGGTGTTTACATGTCACTACTACACGTCCATAATGTGACTAAAACAGGAATACTCCACCTGTCTTAATTCAATTATGACCTTAATTAGATTAAGGTAAGTAAAAATTGTTGTTTACATGGTAGTTTCTTCATTAGAGTATGGTCTTAATCTGATTAAGAGTGGATTATTGTTGTCCATGTAAACGCAGCTAATGAGAACAAAGTACCGGCAACGCAAACTATAGGCCTACAATTTATGTAGACTGGGCAGAGAGGTGCCAATACTTTGTACAGCGCAGCACATGGAAACAGTAAACGCCTATATTTAATGGGTTGTATTTAACAATCCATTCAACTGATTGGTCCGCACACAAACTCGGTTATGACGTAGACTGAAGTGATTGGACAACCTAGAGGGGAACTTGTTTTAACTTTGTGCTGCCGAGAAACCTGAAAAGAAAAAAAAAACGGAAAGGCAGATGGACAAACGGTACCTGCCGTTTCTCACGCTCATGCTGTTGCTCGGCGTTTCCGCCGGTAAATCAGAGCAAATTAAATTAGACGGATTAACGGCAGATGTGGTTTCCGATTTTGTCACGTCGGTGGAATTCGACAGCACGCGCTCCGTGTGCAGGCCCGTACCGCGTGCCATGACTCTGTGCCGCGGTCTCGGGTACGCGCATATGCGGCTTCCCACGCTGCTGGGTCACGAGAGCGCGCGGGAAGTGCAGCAACAGTCGGGCGCGTGGTTGCCTCTGGTCAATAAACGGTGTCACCGAGACAACACCCGGTTCCTGTGCTCGCTCTCGGCCCCCGCGTACCTACCGGAGCTCGACTGTTATGAACGCTTTTGTCTTCCCGTGGCCGGACGCGTTTAACTGTAGCCGCTTCCCCGGATTTAATTCAACACTATGCGTTCCTGGAACTGACGACACCAGGCGCGTGGAGGTTATTGACGTCATCCAAAGTTTTTCCTAAAGATCTCATTTGAAATAGAGAAGACGCTCTGCCTTTCGTGTCTAGTTTCACACCGCAGGCTTTATTTAATGTGATGATTTCACTGATGGCATTTCTCGAACAAAAGTAGGTGGAATTCTGGGTAATCAGGTGTGTTTCTCTCCACTGTGCAGGTACGGTACTCTGTGACGCCTGCAGCCCAGAATCCGAGGCAGAGAAGGAGATCGAGGAAAACCTCTGCAGAAGTTCGTTTGGTGAGTGTGTGAGATCTGTGTGAATTCAGCGTTTAGATGGTGTTACCAGTGGAAAAGTGAAAAGCAGTACTTTAGGCATCTCTTTTAGGACTCTAATAAACCTTATTGTTCACTTTGGTATAGATCAATCTTGCTTCCAGAACTTTTGTGGCTCAGCTCTGTATTTCTTTGCCTTCTGGCCTTCTGATTCTTACTGACTCGGACCTGTACCATGAAGCCGGTTTAGGTGACTAGACAGGTAAATTTCAGTTTAGTGCCAACCTAAACCTGGGGTTTAGGTAACATGAAAGAGGCCCGGTGTTAATCGCCAAAGTAACGTGCTCCACAGTTAACCTGCTCTGGGGCAGGTTATGTTCTGGGTAAGAGAATTCAAACCCAACTTGGAAGGATAAGCTGTGATCAAAGTGACAACAACAACAGTAATAATAATAATAATAATAGTAATAATAATAATAATAATAATAATAATAAAAAAACTAAATAAATAAACTTTATTTTATAGAGCACCTTTAAAAGCAGCTGCACAAAGCGCTGTACACAATTTATAAGTTAATAATAAATGTAGACATCAGCAGCCACATGCAAGTTTAAAAAAGTAAGTCTTAAGTAGAGCTTTAAGTGCCAAAGGTCTGAGCTTCTCTAAATTCAGGAGGAAGAGAGTCCAAAGTGATGGAGCAGAGACAGAAGTTCTGTCACCCAGAGATTTTAGGCGGGTTTGTGGAATACTTAATGGATTACACTGAGGAGCGCAGTTTGTGATTTGAGGTGTAAGGGATTAATAAAGCAGGTAAATAATGTTGAGCCAAGCCATGTAGTGCCTTGTATGTCAGCATCATGATCTTAAAATGGACACGGAACCTGACCGGGAGCCAGTGTAAGGACTCCAGAACAGGAGTACTATGATTGCATGTGCTGGTTCTCGTCAGGATCCTGGCAGCAGAGTTTTGTAAACATTGAAGCTTAGTGAGTGTGGAATTAGAAACGCAGGCTAAAACGGCGTTACAGTAATCTATATGAGAGACAATACATGAGTTTATCAGCTTTTCAGCCACAGAGAAGTTTAGCACAGGCTGCAGTCTTGCTATATTTCTGAGGTGAAAGAAGGGTGCTTTTATCAGTGCTCTGAACAAAACAATCAAATGTAAGACTGGTATCAAAGTCTCCAAAACCAAGCCATCAACCGACAGAGACAGTGGAGCAGCTTTGACAATTTGATGATGGGAACCTATAAGCATAACTTTGGTTTTCCTGCTATTCAGACACAAAGTTATTCATCCATGTTTTTATCTCAGAAATACAGTTAGAAAGAAAGCAAACATCAAGGTTTTCACCAGATTTTGAGTGAATGTAGATTTGGGTATCGTCAGCGTAAAAGTGATAATGGAGTCCGAGCGATCGCAGCAGATGCCCAAGTGGAGATAGATAAATATTGAACAGTAAAGGGCCTAAAACTGATCACTGAGGAACACCAGTGAGCAATGGCTTCACCGTTTCTTTGTAATCCTGTAGACGTCGCAGAGCAACTTGTAAGAAGGGCTCTTCACAGAGAAAGACATTTTAGGGATAGACAAAATCCCCTGTCTTTCCCTGATACTTACTTGCATAAAATATATAGTTTTTCCACAGATGGAATCTCATATCTTTGTCAATCTTGAGCCGTACATTGTATGTATTGTGTTGTGTTTATTTTATTTTAATTTTTTTTGTGTATGGTATGTGGTTGCATTATTCCTGTCCTATTATATTTTCACAAGTTGATATTTATTTTTTAAATATTTTTAATTAAAACAATTTGCATTTATATTAAATGAAATTACATAAAATATGTTGGGGTTATAAGTTTTCAATCTGTTTATTCTCACTGTGAACTTTTAAAAGTTAACTTACGCATTTACACAGTGTTCTACCAGCAATTTTCTCGAGCTTTGGCAGCCGCATTGGTGTTGCTTTTTTTGGTTAGTGTAGGTTTCAATTCCAAATTTTTGCACAATACTATCTAGCTGTTAGACTGGGAGTAAAAAGTATTTGCCCCATCCTGATTTCTTCTGTTTTTGTGTGTATCTCATTCTAAATAGTTTTAGATCTTCAGACAAAATACAACATAAAACAAAGGCAACCTGAGTAAACACACAATGCAGTTTGATTGATTGATTGATTGATTGATTGATTGATTGATTTTATTGAAGCAAAAAAAAGTTATTCAACACCTATCACCAGTGCCCCCTTAAATTTAAAATCTGGTTGTGCCACCTTTATGGATGAGTCGGTGCTGTGCTGTGCACTTCTGGGAAGGTTCAGTACTGCACTGAGTTTTTCCGTTTGGAGATAACGGCTCTCACTGTGGTTCTTTGGAGTCCCAGAGCCTTTGAAATAGCTTTGTATTTCAATCACCTTCTTCCTCATCATTTCTAGAATTTCTTTCAATTTTGGCATAGTGTGTTACAACTTCATGCAGTTGTAAAAGTTCTATTTGAGTGTAGATGTGATTGAACAGGGTTTGCAGTAATCAGGTCTGGTTGTGTCTAGTCCAGATGAACCCCGTTATCAATGCAGTTTCATAGATTTAGGGAATTGGTAACTATGGGGCAAATACATTTTCACACAGGCCCAGTTGGCATTGGGTAACTTTTTTTTTTTTTCTTTCAATAGATAACTATCATTTATTTTGTGTTTACTCAGGTTGCCTTTGTTTTATCTTAGATTTTGTTTCAACTTCTGAAATGGTTTAGTATCAGATGTACACAAAAACATAAGAAATCAGGATGGGGATTTTGTACTGTATGCTGCTTTTTTCCATGTTGAACACAATTAGTTGTTCAGTGCCAATGTCACGCTTTTATGTGCACATGCTCGTGGACTAATCATAGCTTGAAGGCCTGTTGACACCGGGACTTTTTTGCAGCGCATTAAACGGTCCGTTTTTCAACGCATCTTTTTTGTTCACACCCAGGCTTTAAACGTGGGCAAAGCTGAATGGAAGTGCAAATTCACTCCCTGACGGTAGATGGCGCTTATTGAAAAGCAGAAATACCCTGGTACACAAGGTGGTGCTGCACAACTTTCCGTTTCTGACGCTCACTTATCACTGAAGAAGAAGAGACCCAGTATTCGCATCTTTAAGCCGTTCACACACTTTTTGCAAACTCGCTAAAACACCTATGCACTTTTGTGAAATGTAAAATCTTTGCAACAAATACTTCTTTAAAGCGAAATCCTCAAAGTTCTCATTTTAAATGGTATACTCTTTTTAAATAAGTAATGATTTGAATTGTATCAGTTCACAGCAATAGCATTCACATACTTATGGGAAGACCCAGATTATTATTATTTTTTTATATATAATATTTTGGGAGGGGAGGGGTATAAGGCAACTATTGTGCCCAAAAATGTTAATGTTCCTATACATTGATGAAGTGTAGATTATGAATAGTCTTTTTTGTGATCAATATAATAATACAGCGACTCAATAATGGGGCACTTGGCTATTTGAATAAAAGGTCAAGAATACTTTTATTCATAAATATGTCAGGTGCAAAATAAATACAATGGACTATCAGTCAGCAAATTATCACTTGCAGGGAAGAGACAATAAAACAATGCTATTTAGTGTAGAAAACAACAAAAAATTAAATGGATCATTTATAGTATATGCTTGCACTTAAGTGTCATCAAAAAATAATAACATTAATACGCTTTTTAGTTTTTAGTGTTTAATATTGAATCTGGTGCTTTCAAAGGACAGCTTGTTTGTGTGTAGGCAGAAGGATTTATTAGCAGTGAGCTTTTAATTTCTTCTTTGTCTTCTTTTTCAGCTTCTTTTTCGTCTGTAAGACAGTTTTGTACTTGAGCACCAAGTCATACTTTTATGTAACTTCAGGGACTCCGGGCACATGAACAAAAGCGCGAATCTCATCAGACGGCCACTTTAACACAGCGCGTCAAAAAAACCCAAACAAACACTAACCCCGCGACGTAAAAAAAAATTACTCTTTGATGCCATGCATTTTACGCCTGGGTGTGAAGACTCCCGTTGACAGCAGTTGGGGCGTTAAACCCGACTGTTTTTTCACACCGCAAAAATCGTCCCAGTGTGAACACGGCTTCACTCAAACGCCTTCATCTGTATTCAGCAAAATAACAGGAAGTCGGCTTTGTTTGTTCTATAAATTTAAGTGTGTGTGACACTGGGGGAAAAAAGTATTGAACACGCTAACTGAAATGTATGTAATACTTATTGGAGAAGTCTTTGTTTGTAATGACGCTTCAAGACGCTTCCTGTATGAAGAGATTAATGTTCCGCAGTATTCAGGTGTGATTTTGGTCCGTTCTTCTAAACATATTGTCTTTAAATCGTGTTCAGTTGGATTTCAGTCAGGTGATTGACTGGACCATTCTAACACCTTGATTTCTTTTCTCTGAAACCAATTGAGAGTTTCCTTTACTGTATGATTTGGATCGTTGTCCTGCTGGAAGCATGTTGTAATTGCAGTCCCAAGGCCAAAGTAGCAACCATAGTCACAGTAACCACAGCGAGAACGTCCATGTGGAATTGGAGTAATGAGAGCTCCATCCAGAGGTAGGGCATCCGAATGGATCAGGCAGGTCTGGAGAGCAGAAAGGATCAGGATCTCTAGTATCTCCATAAAATCATGTGTGGTTCGACAGAAGTGGAGAGGGAGGTAAGAGAGGGAAAGATTAAATAAGACTGTACTTTGCATAAAGGAAGGTCTAATCATGGTTAGCTTGCATAAACAAATACGTTTTAAGCTTAGACTTAAACACTGAGACTGTGTCTGAGTCCCGAACACTAATAGGAAGACTGTTCCATAACTGTGGGGCTCTATAAGAGAAAGCTCTTCCCCCTGCTGTAGCCTTCACTATTCGAGGTACCGTCAAATAGCCTGCATCTTTTGACCTAAGTAGGCGTGGCGGATCATATAAAACCAAAAGGTCGCTCAGGTACTCTGTCGCGAGATCATTTAGTGCTTTATAGGTTAATAAGAGTATTTTATAATTAATGCGAGATTTTACTGGGAGCCAATGCAGTATTGATAATATCGGTGTGATATGGTCGTATCTTCTGGTTCTAGTTAGGACTCTAGCAGCTGCATTCTGGACTAACTGGAGTTTATTTATATTCCTACTGGAACATCCAGACAGTAAGGCATTACAGTAATCTAATCTAGAGGTGACGAATGCATGAACTAGTATTTCCGCATCATGTAGTGACAATATGTTTCTTATCTTAGAAATATTTCTGAGATGAAAGAAGACTATCCTAGTAATATTATCTACATGAGCGTCAGATGATAGACTGGAGTCAATAATCACTCCAAGGTCTTTAACTGCTGCACATGATGAAACAGAAAGACCATCCAGAGTAACCATGTGATCAGAAAGAATACTTCTCGCTACACGTGGGCCTAATAAAAGTATTTCTGTTTTATCAGAATTAAGTAGAAGGAAGTTAGTTAACATCCAATGTCTAATGTCCTTTACACATTCCTCAACTTTACTAAGCTTCTGTCTGTCCTCTGGCTTCGCTGAAACATACAACTGTGTATCATCAGCATAACAGTGGAAGCTAATTCCATGTTCACGAATAATTTGACCTAGGGGTAGCATATATAAAGTAAAGAGCAGTGGGCCTAAAACAGAACCCTGTGGAACTCCAAAAGTAACCTCAGTACGCATGGAGAAATCACCATTTACATCTACGAACTGTTAACGATCGGTCAGATAAGACCTGAGCCAGGAGAGGACTGTTCCCTTAATACCAACAACATTTTCTAATCTGTCAGGGAGAATAGTGTGATCTATAGTATCAAAAGCTGCACTAAGGTCGAGTAACACAAGCAGCGAGACACAACCCTGATCGTAAGTCAGTAGAAGGTCATTTACTACTTTAACTAACGCTGTCTCTGTGCTATGATGAGGTCTAAATCCTGACTGATACATTTCATGAATGTTATTCCTATCTAAGTACGAGCATAACTGCTGTGTACAACCTTTTCTAAAATCTTAGAGATGAAGGGGAGATTTGATATTGGTCTATAGTTGGACAATTGAGACGGGTCAAGGTCAGGTTTTTTAATCAAGGGTTTAATAACTGCTAATTTAAGTGATTTAGGTACATAGCCAGTGCTTAGGGAAGAATTGATTATATTTAGAAGTGGTTCAATTACTCCTGGACAAATCTGTTTAAACAAACATGTAGGTACGGGATCTAGTATGCAAGTTGATGAATTAGCTGAAGAGATTAATGTAGCTAGTTCGGTCTCTCTAAGGCGAGTAAAACATTCTAAACGTTGATCTGATATTGCTACATTATCATCTACAGGGTTAGTTCTAATACTGTCTGGTTTTAATTTAATAGCCTGAATTTCACATCTAATAATTTTCAATCTTACCAATGAAAAATTTCATGAAATCTTCACTGCTGTGTAATGATTGAGTTTCTTTCTGTAGTGGTTTTATTCCTACTTAATTTTGCTTCTCTGTTGAATAGAAATCTCGAATAGTTTTGTTGTCTCCTATTAAGGTGGAGAGAGAGACTTTTCTAGCATCACTAAGAGATTGTCTATAGTACAGTAGACTCTCATTCTATGCTGTTTGAAATATTATCAATTTGGTTTTGTGCCATTTACGTTCTAATTGTCGAGTTGTCTGTTTTAAGGTACGCGTTTGATCGTTATACCAGGGTGCTAACTTTTTCTGTCTAATTTTCTTTTGAGTGGAGACACTCTATCTAGTGTGTAGTGGAGTGTTGTCTCTATGCTTAGAGACAACTCTCCGCTACACGATAGATAGTATCTCCACTCAAATGAAAATTAATGATCCCATAGAACTTGATCATGCGACTGAATGCTTTCAGTCACCTGATCAAGTTCTATGGGATCAGACTGTGATCCAAATCTAATTAATGTCTCTGGGAGGTTATTCCCAGTATTTCATAGGCTTGTCCAAATGAGTTGTAGCAAACTTTAAACGAGATTCGACATGCCTTTTTCTTTAGTAATGGAGTCTTGCGGGTGAGCGTGAGCAGCGGAGTGCACTGCCTATTGTTTTCTCTGTGACGATGGCACCTGCTGCCTCCAAGTGTTTCTGGAGCTCTTTCCGAGTGGTCCTTGGCTCTTGTGCTACTCTTCTGACAGTTCTTTTGACTCCCTGGTCAGAAATCTTGTGAGGAGCTCCTGTGCGTGGCCGGTTGATGACTGAGTGATGTTGTTTCCACTTGTGGATAATGGCTCCAATGGTGCTTACTGGAAGATCCAGAAGTTTTGAAATACGTCTGTATCTCAATATGTTGATTCCATCAATATGTTTAGCAACAATAAGGTTGTGAAGGTCTTGGGAGAGCTCTTTGCTTTTACCCATCATGAGATGTTTCTTCTGTGACACCTTGGTAACGAAAAGCCTTTTTATAGACCATCAATTTACTAACCCAGTTGATATTATTTTGCACAGACAGGGGGTATAATTACTTCCGGATTTCAGATGGTTCCTTGCCTTACCTTGCCTTGGAGAACTGCTTTTTGTTAGCGTGTTCTTTTTTTAAAATAATTTTTTCCTGTGTCATTCCACTTTATTACACAGAACTTTATTTATGGACTTTAATGTTGTGAATTCTTTATATTTCCAGATTTCTTGAGTTAATACTGATGACTGTTGAAAATTTCATGTGACATGTTCAATACTTATTTCACCCACTGTGTGTGTGATTTTTATATATATATATATATATATATATATATATATATATATATATATATATATATATATATATATATATATATATATATATATATATATATATATATATATATAAAAAATGTGTGTGTATGTAATATGTATAATATACAATTTTATTGATTAGCATAAACGAAGGACACTGCCTATTTTCAGTTTCTGCTCCTCCCCAATCAGCATTTAGGCTTCAGCTTGGCTCCTCCTCCCTGGAGGGGACAGACCTGTGAATGGAGTCTCAAGGGTGGAATCGAGTCCTATGTTGGGAAGGCACAGAGCAAGAACAACAGGTGGCAATGCAGCAGAACACTGTCTGGCTGACAGACGCTGATAACTGCTCATGTCAGGCACTGGATGGGCGGAGCTTAGGTCCACTTCTGGCATTGGGGAAAATGGAGGATGGACGCATTGTTCTCTTCCAACTCGTGAAATGGCCTCACCATGAGAGAGAGCTGAAAAAGTTCATCAGGAAACTGTGCAAGAAGCCATGCTGAAGTTCCTACTGATAAATGCGAAAAATTGTTTGTGGTGTTGTCCGTTAGCAGCACCCTAAATTTTAGTCATGGTCAGTATTTTTGAAAAACATTTTTCTTCAACACATTTTGCTTAAGTTGAAAGGTGAGGCCTGGTAGTTTGATGTCGGGTGAAAAGAAAATTGGTTATATAAGCTTTAAGGAATTAAATAAGTTTATTAGAAGGCAGATTTACACCCAATTTACTGTCAGCAGGAGTGGAGCTAGCATTTACTTGATATTTACTAGCAAACATGGTGAATGGTTTTAATTATAGATGATTGTAATTAGCCTAATGTTAACTAGCTTCCTAGTGCTTTGATTTACTTACGAAACACAATACTTACCCTGTGCTTAGCTTTCTTGTTAGCTAACTTAGCTAGTCACTAAGCTCCAGAAGTTACTGCTGGAGAGAACATTAGCTGAGCTAACTACACAGCAATGTTGACACATGTGCACTTTGGAATTTTTGTGTGTTTAACTGTGTTAATAGCTGCACTATATTAATTAAGCTAATTTCATCTGGACACTATTTTTAGAAAGTGTTTAATCAAAGAGTTGGATTTTTAAAGTGCAATCAATTATGACATTTTCTTTATTTTTACATGCCAGATTAAATAAAATTTTTTATTAGGTTTTAATTTTAGGTGGTCTTTCTATTTTGTTATGATTTATTCACAATCTGATGCACTGTTGGTCTTGATGTAAAACAAGTTTAATGCATTTCCTCATGTGATTTTTCTGACTATGTGAAGTTTTATGCTAACATGAGTACTCGATTAAAGGGAGAATGTTTTCCTCATTAATGTCTCTATCGAAGTTAAAATAACTTCATCTTCAACACTGGGCAATGAAGGTGGGAATACATCCTGGTTGAAACCCCAGTTCGCCGTAGGACACAATACACATTCACGTAGGGCCAGTTTATCTTCGCCCTCTGGCATGTTACTGGGAGGAAACCAACATGGACATTGGGAGAACATGTGAAACAGTAACCTGAGCTAAGGGTGGGACCCTGAGGCTGTGTGGCTATGAAACCCTCTACTGTACTCTTCCTGGACTGAGTTTAAGGGAAGAAACATTCAGCACTGCACCTGATTTATAATAATGTTTTCTGTATAATCAGTTCATTGACATGGTGTGATAAAGCCAAGGGGGTGCGTGCTCAGAGCTGCTTAGTGTAAGCGGAGCACAGGGGTTAATTAATAATTCAGAGCAGGGAGCTCATTGGCTATACTGTCTCCAATCCACCACATGCACAATGAAATGTATTCAACTTCTGATCAGTTCACCCATAGTCTTCTCATCTGAAAAGCAGAGGAACCCACACAGGAACCGTGACATCAAGCTGCAAGGTGAGTTGCAGCTGCAGGTGTGTGTGCATGTGCTGTGTATCTGATGAGCATCAGCAGTGTTTGTTTCAGTGATAATTCAGTCAGGTTATAGTGTTCCACAGTGTTCAGTGAATTCAGCTGTTCTGAGGGCAGCTTCTACATCATTCTTCCGGGCCTGTATATTTTACTTACCATATCTCTAACAACATTGTTCACCTGTCAAGTGGTCAGTTTTGATGGACTGACCTAAGATGAGTGTGTATTTGATAATAGTGTCTCTGGTTACTGAGGTATAGAAGGTTCTGGAAAAAGATTATATTAAGAAGAATTAAAGCTGTACAGAGTTGGTTTAAATTAAAACCTGTTCACACAGAGTGTGTGTGTGTGTGTGTGTGTGTGTGTTTAATGAATGAATCCAGTTACATGTTCTCTTATTTAAGGCAGGAAATTCTTTTAAGTTCCAATAAAAAGCTTTATTTACACCCTAATCAATACAAAATACATTTTTTTAAATGACTCACTGAGCAGATAAATAAAAAATATTATTTTAAAGTTAAAGTCCCTGTGAAGTGCCTTAAACATGCAGTGTCATTCAATGTGTTGATCATTTCCACTGAAACAGGAAGTCAGGGAAGGACACATCGAATGGCTCCTCCCCTTTTAAAAATAATCCACAAAGCATTTATCTTCCCTTCCAGTTAGTGGATGCAAGCCTGAGCAATAAAGTGAATGATTTTTCAAGCCATTTTCTTCTCATCCAACTCTCATTTGGAAAACTGAATAAACCTTGTGCGTTCGAACAGCCAAAGACGCACGCTTGCTGATATGATTTCTCTCACTCAACAATGCAATGTGATTTATAATGTTTGGGGTGGGAGAGCATTTGCTTGGACAGAAAATCTGATGAGAAGCTGAAGTGCAGAATGATGTCATCAGAATTGTTGATCCGTATTAGTGGTAGAGACTGTAAATTTTAAATGCATAATATCATCTAAATATGAATTTTTTCATCATTTTGGAGCGCAGTAGCTTATAGATTACCTTACGACTGACATATTCATATTGAGTTTTTTATCAGTCAAATAAAAATGTAGAATCTTGGCAGATGACATAAATCAGTATGATGTTGGAGTTTTGCTGTTCAATCAGATTATAATTCATTCATATTTATGTACAAAATATTAATTTACATTTCTGTAAAACCTCTGTCTTTATTTGAAATAACTGTTTATTTAGGACACTACCTTACGTCCTCTCTGATATAGAAACACTACATAGTATGACCTACTCATAAGTAGATCTAAACAATTACAGGAATGTATAGTCTGAGGAATCATGGTTTATTAGCATGCTAGCATTATTTACACATGAAATTTCAGCATCCTGTTAAAATAGAGAAAAATATCTCAATCACATGATTTAGAATGATTTCACTTAAGTGCGTTTAGAGAAAGAAACTGCCGAAGCCTAGAGGCTTTACACTGGTGTGTGTGTGTGTGGGTGGGTGGAGTTGTGTGCTGCAGTTTCACTAAATAATAAATAACATTTCATGATGTCATTATCGTCATGGAGGATGAGAACATGGGGGGAGGGTTGGTAACACACTCAAACTGGTAGAATGCTAATATGCTAACAAGCAGTGCTGCGTCATATTGGGGCAGGTTTCCCAGGACAGGATCGAGGCTGGAGAGGATATGAGCATAGGTTTTGTCCTGGGCCATGGTGTTCTAGCATGCTAACAGTGCTTTACATTAAATTGTTTGAGCAAGCTAAGCTAATGCTACTGGACTTGCACAAAATAGGACAACCATTTTTTGCACATGCTATCTACTCATGCTATCTACTCATGCTATCTACTCATGCTACTTGTTGTAACACGTGAAGAAGAATGCTGAACATCTTTTGGTATTAAACTGCAGCAGTGCATTGTAGGAAATGGTGTCTGCAGCCATTGCTCTGGCCTTCGTGCCGTTGCTGCTCACGCTGATCATCCGGTACCGGTTCTTCTTCGTGCTGTTCTACCGGGCCGTGCTTCTACGCTGGGTTCAGGACTTTATGACAGGCATCAGTAGGGAGGAGAGAGTGTATGAGTATGTCCTGACACACGCCACACCAGGAGATCCTGACAGCATCCTCAACACCTTCGATCTCTGGTGCAGCAACATCGAGTTCATCAGCCATATAGGACCTAAAAAAGGTATAGATCACACACACACACACACAAGTTGTGTCCCAAATGACGTATTATACACTGCACTGTCTACACTACCGTGTATGAATTTTAGAAGGGTAGTATCGTCTCAAATGGAACACTAGCGGTAAGTATAAACTGTTTCCCGGTCAATGGCACATGACGTCAAATGTGACATAATGTGACGCTGCTAGCTTTAGCAGATACCCAGAGTCAACAAAAATTTATTTCCTCATTTTACTATTTATGTCAATGTTACCTTTCATGCCCAACATGACCTCAGTCACCATCAGATGGAGCTGTAATCGTCTCCACAGGCGAATTTTGCTACAAACCAAAGTCCATGACTGCTGGAAATGTAACATTTAAGGAACATAGTGCCCCACAAAGGCAAAACATGGGAATTATGCCTTGATTTAGTGAGTAATTTGTACTTTGAGAAGTTTTCTGAGCAAATTTGAGCCAGTGTCAGTGCCTGGTAGCCCCTCCCCTCTTTAGCTACATAAGCAAAGTTGTGACCGTTGAGTGCATTAAGTGTCCAGCAGTCCACACTTCGTTTTATGCAATTATGTATGCAATTTGAGACACACCTACAGTCAATTACATCAGCCATATATGACCTAAAAATGTATAGATTACACACACACAGACAAGTTCATCAGCCATATGGGACCTGAAAAGTTGAGTAAAGCTGGAATAACCATCTTCCCATGTCTCAGGTTTGATTCTGGACCGTCTGCTGAAGGAGCTTTGTCCTCTGACGGTGTTGGAACTGGGGACTCACTGCGGCTACACCACAGTGAGAATCGCACGCTCTCTGCCTCTTGGTGCTCGGCTCTACTCAGTGGAGATGGATGAGAGGAACGCGTGTGTGGCCGAGAAAATCATCCGACTGGCCGGGTTCGATGATGACACGGTGAAGATTCATAAAATTCAGTATTGTTAATTCTCCTGCTAAATGTTAATTCTCTAGTGTTTAGAGCAAGCAGCGATGTAGTCTGACAAAATTTTTAATATTTCAGTCAGAATGTTTGAGCTCTGTAAAAAGAAATTCAAAAGTCTAAATGAAAATGGTAGAAGTAAAAATTGTGTACATGCAAATGTAATTAAGTGTTAATCACACAGTAGAGTTCAGGAGGAGTTTAAACAGCACGCTGTAGAGTTCAGGAGGAGTTTAAACACCACGCTGTAGAGTTCAGGAGGAGTTTAAACACCACACAGTAGAGTTCAGGAGGAGTTTAAACAGCACGCTGTATTCAGGAGGAGTTTAAACACCACGCTGTATTCAGGAGGAGTTTAAACACCACGCTGTATTCAGGAGGAGTTTAAACACCACGCTGTATTCAGGAGGAGTTTAAACAGCACGCTGTAGAGTTCAGGAGGAGTTTAAACAGCACGCTGTAGAGTTCTAGGGGACTGAATCTTATGACCCTTCACCCCTGTCCTGTTGCAGGTGGAGCTGATTGTGCGACCCTCTGATGAGGTGATTCCCCGTTTGCGTGAGGATTTCGGTGTTGATCATCTGGACTTTGTGTTCATGGACCACTGGAAGCGGTGTTACCTGCCGGACCTGCAGGCTCTGGAGGACAGCGGGCTGCTGGGTGATGGCTCCATGGTGTTGGCTGACAACGTGTTGTTTCCCGGTGCTCCCAGCTTCCTGCGCCACGTGCGTCACTCTGGCCTCTATGAATATCGCGTGCACCGCGCCGCGCTCGAGTACATCCGGGGAATCCGTGACGGCATGGCCGAACTCGTGTACCGCGGCATCAAGTAAAGGATGAGCATCAAGCCTTATTTATTTTAAAATATAGACACTGAGCACTAGCTCTTATAAACTACTGCTACAGGGAACAAAATGTTCATGGGAACACCCAGAAAAATGAAAAATAAAGATTAAACTGCACAAAATGTAACATGCAATTTAAAAAGCATTGTTGTTTTGTGTACAAAATGTTCAGATTGTCAGTAAAATTCACTTTTGAAGGAAATAGCTCTCCATCATACAGTAAGATCCAACAGCAGACTTGTCCTTGTCACAAAAATACTGATTTAAAGTAAGCTGAATTTTATGAAGCAAAGTTATGTAATGAATGTAAAATCTCTTTTTAATTTATTATTTAACTTTCATCTCATATTAATGTTACCAACCTTCTAAATCACTTAGCTAATATTAGCATAGCTAACAATAAAAAACAATCGCAAACAGTATTTCATGGAAAGAAAACGATTAATCATCAGCTCAGCAAACATTTACATACAATTCATGGTAATGAAACTTTAACATTCAAACTTAAACATTCGGAATCTGGATTCATACAACTGTTTTTTGTTTTTTCGGTTTTATTTTTAGATTATTCTTTTATATTAACTTTTCCAGACAGGATGTGGTTAAAAAAACTTTTATTTGAAAGAGGCCTGTTTCTATAACATCACAGATACAAAAATGAATAAAACCGAAACTGTTTACATTCTCAGAAAGAATGCAGGAAATAAATTTACTGATAAATGTTTTGTCTTGGAACAAAAACACTGCAGCTCTGTGGGCTCACATGGAGCCTTCTATTGCTTACACGTCAAACAAAAATATATTTAAGATAGAAACGAAGCGATAGCTTTGTGTCTTTGAGTGTGTTTAATGAATTTCAATATATTCATTTAATGAATATATTTTAGAGTTGTTTGTAAATAAAATTGTTTGTAAATGATTATAAAAATGGAGGACAGATTTTAAACCACAGTTGTAGAATAAATCGGTTAACTCAAATATGTGAAGTTGCAGAATGCTACATTTAAATGCTATCCTCAAAAACAAATTCTACATTTAAATTAAAAGGCTCAAAAACAAAAATAAAATTAATATTAGAGAAACATTTGCAGGTTCATTCCACATATCCATGAAAAATGAAATACATTCATGTTTCAAATGCTAGAATAAATGTTTAAATAATAATAGTAATAATAACAATTTAAAGAAACACACCAAAGAGCAGAACACATCATCTGTTTTAACCCATATGAATTTTTATTTGAATCAACATATAAAAAGGTCGACTAAATTGCATAGATTTGAATCTGGAACATGTTTATTTTTTTATGGTTTTCATCTCGTTCTTACAGCAACATTACACTAACGTTCATTTTATACCTTTTCCTTTTTTAATTTCTATAAACATTTAAACAGATTTTTTTTTCAAACTGTGTGCATCTTAGTAAATACTGATATTAAAAAAAATTTTTTAAAAAAATTCATGGTTCAAAATGGTTTAACATTTCACGGTTTCATGGCTTTCTCGAAACCATATCAAATTTAGACAGTAATCTCAAATGTCAATTGTTTTCATACACAAAAGATGAAATATTTTGCTTTTTATTACAGAGGTCACAATCCTAATGTGTAAATCATCCCTACTTGAGTGTTCAAACAATTTAGCAATTAACAATCTGAATAATAATTCAAATAAAGCATTGCTGCAGTAATGACATCTTGTGTGGTAAGGACACAGTGTTAATGGTACATGTTAATAATGTAACTTTGTACTGTAGAGAACAACAGTAACAGACACAAACAGGTATTACATGTGTCAGAGATAGTAGAACATTGTAGTAAAGACTGGATCAAACTGATTTTCATGTTTCAAAAATATTATGGCCTAAACATTAATACTACTACACGAACACATACCCATAGCATCTCACCACAACTTTACATTTGTGTACCAAGCCCAACTATTTCTCATTTCAGACTGCGGAGTAATCTCATTGCAACTTCGAGGCTTTTGGTACATGTATGTTAGTAATTAAAATGAGAACAGAGCTCCTTCCATGCTGAGTCAGTAAGCATCATGTGCCTTGAGGTCACTGGTTTTGGTTCTGGCACTGGCACAAGCCCAACACTCATGTGTGTATCAGATCACATCATCCTTCATTGCCCATTTAATTGGCCACCAGCAGGTCCCAGAGCAGCAACAAGTAAGTCATAACCAGCTTCATTCACAGATAAGGCTTCTGGGGATATTGGGGTGTATGTAGCAGCAAACTGATTTAAGGACTGCAGTATGTATATTGTGTTTTGCCCTCTGGTTTCTTTTTTCCATCCTCCACGGTCTTCAGATTCTTCTCTCTTTTCATCAGTGGAGACACACTCTTTATCTGCCCATTTTCCTTTGTTTTTTTTGTAGCACTCTTTTTCCTTCCGGAGATGCTCTTCATATGTGTCTGGGTGTTTTCTCATTTCCTCTCTGCATTTCTACATTATGGTAGATGAATTTGGTCTCATCTAGGACTGCAAAGATTATGTTTATATTTAATTTACAATAGACTTAATATTTGCAATATAATATAGACCTTGAATTTGTCTCTACCACGACACAAGGTCTTCACCACAACACCTAAAGCTGCTGCGGGAAAGACATATTGCAGAAATGACATAATTTTTGCTAATATTGCAGATAATTGGCAGCTAGCAAGGTCTGCTACATAAGTTTTGACTCAGCATCTAATAGACACAAATTCAACAGTAATATAAATGCATTTTTAAAATGTAGTTCAAAATTCACAATTCCTGGACACACAATAAATACTTTGGAAGAAAACACTATCTTTACCTTATTTTCCTGGATCGTACCTTCTGTTTCCATAGAAACTAAATTTGTTTGGCTTTGAAAAAAAACTTTTACTATGATATTTGTTAAGTGTGAGACAGGTGCATTTGGATAAAAAAAAATCATATAAATGATACATAAACAAAAAAAAGAACTTTAAGATGTTGTAAAGTAATATTTATATAAAACAATTTCATTTGAAACAATGTCATATTGTAATTGACTTAGCTCATTTTGCATATCTCAACATTGAGAAGTAATTATGTTTTTATATCAATGTGATTATTAAACAGGGTTTATATTTATGAAGCATCACATGACAAATATGAACATAAATCTAAAATTTCTCTGCTGGGACTAAAAATGCAGAAAGTTGCAGAAACACCCTTTAATTAAATCCACATTATTTGTTCATATGTTGTTTCAGGTTATGTGTTACCCATTATGCACTGTGCACAAACCTCAGTTTGTGTGTGTGTTCATAAAATCTGTGTAATAAATAATAGTGTAATGTTTTCTTAGTGTTAGTCAGACTTTAGAGTAAATTATAATCAGAAGGCGGTGTCATAATGATCCATTTGACTGCACACTGCATCCTCTTGGAGCTGCAAACACCATTACATTACAAATATTTTACGGACTGAAAGAATGTTACCCTAAAGCACAATATTTCAGTACAAATAATATAAATATTCAAAATAATATTTTTATTTACAAACACTAGGTATATATAAACGTAAAACCTACAGACATTACAATCCAACACTAAGCTGGAACTCAGCAACACAGCCCCACCCTCTGTAAGCACTTTGGTTTCACTGTCACATGCCAGTTTGTTCTCACACTCCAGCACTTGTCCTTCACCAGGTGACAGTGTAATAGACTAAAGACACTCTGTTCACGTGATGGGTGTGTTATTGAAAAGTATCCAACGGTCGCATCTGATTCTCGTTAAAAAGTCAGTACTGACTCTCTTCTTCCCCCCCACACACACACACAATGCGGCACAGGCAGACAAGCAAGTGTTCCTCTGCTTTGCTGCAACAAAATATGAGGTTCAGATCATCCACTGGTCCTGGTCCTGGTCTGCTCCCTCCATATCCACCTAAACACACACACACACACACACACACACACACACACACACAATTTTAATGTGCACTATGTTTGATCATGTATGCTTTAACAGATCACACACTAATGGAACACTGTTGGTATAGACGAGTGTGACAGTGTACACAGGGTCAGAGTTTATTCTTCTCAGAAGGAGATGCAGTATTATTATAAATCATGACAAATGATAGTGATCAGTTTTAGTTTGAGAGCATTTAAAGCGCCGTCAAGTTTTCTGCAGTACAGAGACAATGCGTCACCAACTGTGTGTGTGTGTGTGTGTGTGTGTGTGTGTGTGTGTACTGTATAGGTGGCCTAAAAAAGTAAATAACATTCCCCCTCAACTCTGAACTCCTGCTCAGGAACTTGGGACGGTCTCTTCAACATGTCCACTCACAACATCAGCAGTAAACACAGCAGTAATTCTTACCTTTAAATGAGTTATACTGTATATACACGCATTAGCTTAACATCAGTATAGTATACATCAGTATGAATCAATATACAGACATTCATTTGTTAAATCTGTAACACAAACTGGAAAATATACATCACTTAGTACATTTAGCTGGCTAGCATGTAGCTAGCAAAAGACCAACAGGGAGGTGTTTATGGTTTTGCCCCGACTTTGTAGCGCAAACACAGAGGTTTTTATAAAAAAAAAAAATTAAAAAAAAAAAAAAAAGATAGGAGTTCTGACTTCCCAGCTAATGCAGCACAAAGTACTCAAAAAGAAATCTGACCTCGTTTATCTCGCCATCATCAGGAAACTCATTATAAATGTTCATGTCATCCATGTCCTGCATGTCCTCATCCTCCTCCGAGTCCTCCTCACTGTCCTCCTCATCTTCATCATCCTCTTCTTCTTCCTCATCAAATGTCTGCCAGTGATAACAGGAAATAGTGAAATCCCATCATGTGACACAGTTGCGGTCGGAAGTTTACACACCCCTTGCAGAATCTGCAAAATCTAAATACTTTTAACAAAATCAGATTGATCATAAAAATCCCATGCGATTTTTTATTTAGTCCTGTCCTGAATAAACTATTTCACATTACAGATGTTTACATAGTCTACAAGACAACATAACAGCTCAATTTATAAAAAATTACCCTGTTCAAATATTTACATACTTTTTATTAATTCTTAATAAACATTAAAACTGCTCAGGACAAACAAGAGACTTGAACACTCACAAAACATAAAAACGGTTGTGGATAATCCAGGTAACGACACAGTATTAAGAATTAATAAAAAAAAATAAAAAAAAAGAAGTATGTAAACCTTTGAACGGGGTAATTTTTGATAAATTCAGATATTATCTTGTCTTGTGGACTATATGTAAACATCTGTTCTGTGAAATAGCTTTAGTCAGGACAGGACTAAATAAAAATAGCATGGGATTTTTATGATCAATCTAATTTTGTTAACAGTATTAAGATTTTGCAGATTCTGCAAGGGGTGTGTAAACTTCCGACTGCAACTGAATTTTGTGATATTTGTACAGTGTAGTTTTAACTTTAAAGAATCAACACATTCAAAATCTCAGCTGCTTAAGCATCACATCATCGTCACTATCATGATAATTACACAACACAGTTAAATGATTTAAAAAAAAGTTAAATGTCATTTGTCACTACATGCAGAACTGAGTACTGAGAATGCAGAACTGAGAATGCAGAAGAAAGTTTTTATTTGCATTTCTTTCAGGATTGTGGAATTAATTATTATTCATTTATAAGAAGGCATAAAAGGCAGAGCTATCAGTATCGGCCGATATCACTCTGAATAATCGTTTATCCATATCGGCGGAGAAATTTAGTATCTGTGCATCTCTACTGGAGACGACATATTTTCCAGGTGATCACACGTCAGAGACGATTGACAGGGCCTGAGAGATATGCTTTCTGCGTGGGAACTCACGGAAGAGAACTTCATGGCCATTACGACAGACAATATTAGAACTGCACAGATCAATGGATGGACACAGCAGCAGAGTTTTGGACACCGGCTGCACCTTGCTATTGGTAAGTGCACATCAGCTTAACAGACACAGTGCTATAATATTCAATCATCTAACCTGGCATATCTGAGTTATGACTGGCTGCATTATTCTTTCTGTGTTTGTATGCGTCAGAAATGATAATTCATAAAAAATTATAAAATGATTAAAAAAAAAATTAGCACGATCAAATATAACGATAGTGTATAACGATCAAACGCGAACCTTAAAACAGACAACTCGACAATTAGAACGTAAACGGCGTCAAACCAAACTGGTGATATTTCAAACAGCATGGAAGGAGAGCCTACTGAAATATAGGAAATCTCTCAGCGATGCTAGAAAAATCTATTTCTCCACCTTAATAGGAGACAACAAAAACAATTCTAGATTCCTTTTCAACACAGTAGCAAAATTAAGTAGGAATAAAACCACTACAGAGAGAAACACTCAATCATTACATAGCAGTGAAGATTTCATGAAATTTTTCATTGATAAGGTTGAAAATATTAGACGTGAAATTCAGGCCATTAAATTAAAACCGGACAGTACTGTAACAAACCCATTACATGACAATGTAGCAATATCAGATCAATGTTTAGAGTGTTTTGCTCCGCTTAGAGAGACCGAACTAGCTTCATTAATCTCTTCAGCCAATTCATCAACTTGCATACTAGATCCCGTACCTACATGTTTGTTTAAACAGATTTGTCCAGGAGTAATTGAACCACTTCTAAATATAATCAGTTCTTCCCTAAGCACTGGCTATGTACCTAAATCACTTAAATTAGCAGTTATTAAACCCTTGATTAAAAAACCTGATCTTGACCCGTCTCAACTGTCCAGCTATAGACCGATATCAAATCTCCCCTTCATCTCTAAGATTTTAGAAAAGGTTGTACACAGCAGTTATGCTCGTACTTAGATAGGAATAACATTCATGAAATGTATCAGTCAGGATTTAGACCTCATCATAGCACAGAGACAGCGTTATTAAAGTAGTAAATGACCTTCTACTGACTTACGATCAGGGATGTGTCTCGCTGCTTGTGTTACTCGACCTTAGTGCAGCTTTTGATACTATAGATCACACTATTCTCCCTGACAGATTAGAAAATTTTGTTGGTATTAAGGGAACAGTCCTCTCCTGGCTCAGGTCTTATCTGACCGATCGTTATCAGTTCGTAGATGTAAATGGTGATTTCTCCATGCGTACTGAGGTTACTTTTGGAGTTCCACAGGGTTCTGTTTTAGGCCCACTGCTCTTTACTTTATATATGCTACCCCTAGGTCAAATTATTCGTGAACATGGAATTAGCTTCCACTGTTATGCTGATGATACACAGTTGTATGTTTCAGTGAAGCCAGAGGACAGACAGAAGCTTAGTAAAGTTGAGGAATGTGTAAAGGACATTAGACGTTGGATGTTAACTAACTTCCTTCTACTTAATTCTGATAAGACAGAAATACTTTTATTAGGCCCACGTGTAGCGAGAAGTATTCTTTCTGATCACATGGTTACTCTGGATGGTCTTTCTGTTTCATCATGTGCAGCAGTTAAAGACCTTGCAGTGATTATTGACTCCAGCCTATCATCTGACGCTCATGTAGATAATATTACTAGGATAGCCTTCTTTCATCTCAGAAATATTTCTAAAATAAGAAACATATTGTCACTACATGATGCAGAAATACTAGTTCATGCTTTCGTCACCTCTAGATTAGATTACTGTAATGCCTTACTGTCTGGATGTTCCAGTAGGAATATAAATAAGCTCCAGTTAGTCCAGAATGCAGCTGCTAGAGTCCTAACTAGAACTAGAAGATACGACCATATCACACCGATATTATCAATACTGCATTGGCTCCCAGTAAAATCTCGCATTAATTATAAAATACTCTTATTAACCTATAAAGCACTAAATGGTCTCGCACCACAGTATCTAAGCGACCTTTTGGTTTTCTATGATCCGCCACGCCTACTTAGGTCAAAAGATGCAGGCTATTTGACGGTACCTCGAATAGTGAAGGCTACAGCAGGGGGAAGAGCTTTCTCTTATAGAGCCCCACAGTTATGGAACAGTCTTCCTATTAGTGTTCGGGACTCAGACACAGTCTCAGTGTTTAAGTCTAAGCTTAAAACGTATTTGTTTACTCAAGCCTACCCTGACTAGATTCTGTTCTACTACTTCGCAGTCATAATTATTTTTTCTCCCTCTCTCCTTTCGCCGAGCCCCACACGAATTTATGGAGATACTAGAGATCCAGATCCTTTCTGCCTCTGGATGGAGCTCAAATCTTCTTTAATTCCAGACTGCTGGGACTACGGCTGCTCCTAAGGCCATACAGACTTCATATAAATCCATAATGAACTTTTTCACAATATCTGTTGTTACCCAGATGAGGACGGGTTCCCTTCTGAGTCGGGTTCCTCTCAAGGTTTCTTCCTCTTAAAACATCTTAGGGAGTTTTTCCTTGCCACCGTCGCCACTCAGTGTCTTGCTCAGTTGGGATAAATTCGCACCTTTAATATCTGTATACCGTGTTGATATTTCTGTAAAGCTGCTTTGAGACAATGTCTATTGTAAAAAGCGCTATACAAATAAAACTGAATTGAAAATAATGTCTGTGTTTTAAACTACTTGTGTTTTTTATTCTCATTTTCTTTTATGTGCTGATGTTCTTGTTAAGCACTTTGTTACGTGTTAAAAAGGTGCTATATAAAATAATATTTTACTTCAGCACACTAAATAAATACTGTGACAAGAATAAAAAAACTTTATAGCACCTTTCTAAATGTTACAATGTGCTTGATATTACAGTGTTACAATATAAACTTCACATTACAACATAAAACGCTACATTGAGTCATCATTAGAGTAGAAATAAAAAAAATGCTCTAGAAATGTTATTAATCTGATATTTAAGTAGTTTAAGAAGCATTTCTCCTCTTAATTAATTTTGCTATAGTTTATAAAAGCTTCAGATACAAGTGAAACCTTCAATAATATAATAATTCTTTTTGTGTGTGTGTTTGTTTCAGAAAACGGAATGAAAGATCAACATGTGGTGTGGGCAATGAGGGTG
>NC_030432.2:122500-152500 GCF_001660625.3 Ictalurus punctatus
CTCGGGAACAGAGAGGGGAACAGCGTGGACATGTCTAATCTCTCTCACACACACACACACACACACACACACACACGCGCACACCACAATTACTAAAGGCATATTTCACTATTTATATCTGCTATAAAACAGGGCTGAGTCCCAAATAAGAATATACTCACTAGTGTACTACAAAGGGTCTAAGTGTCATTTCATACCACATATCTAAAGTTACACACCACATTGATATACACGCTTATAACTTCAATAGCATTTGAAGAGAATGTCTTACAGTCATAAAACCAACTGTTTACTTTTCATGAAGGTGTCAGATATGACGCACATCTTTTAGATTTTATATATCTACTAAAATAAACTATGAAATCATATGTAAAAGTTGCCATGTATTTCACTACCAAATGGACTCATACACAAACTATACCATAATTAATAGCTCAATAGCGTTTGAAGAGAATGATGTACAGTCACAAAACCAACTGTAAAGTGTTCATGTAGGTGTCGGTATGATGCACACCTTTTTAGATTTGTTTTTATAATTAACCCTACAATGCATGAACCAAAAAACATGAATGCATAAAGGGGGTCAAAATGAGCCGTATTGGAATTAATAGTTTTCTTCAACAACAACAAAAAAAGTACTATTAATGAAATAAATAAAAGTACTGATAATACACAAATGTTTTAATATATCAAAGATGGTTATTTGTTTTCTGCATTTTATGTTCGTCAGCTGGCCACCAGATAACTGCCTTGTTGACTCAACCGACAATTTTGAAAACTGTATAGGGAACTGTGTGTGTAGAGAGAGAGAGAGAGATATCTGAGAGATCTGAGTGAGTAAGTGAGTGAAAAACGAATTGATTATTGAGCGATTTAATAAAATTGTGATGATTTTTTTTCAGATTGAATGTCAGCGCTGCAGGTGGTTCCATGTGACGCACCTTCCCGTGTCAGAGAAGCAGTTCACCACGGCTCAAAAGGGTGACTGGAAATGCTGCCTGTGTAAATAATTTTGAATTCCTTTGGCTCCCATCCACAATCTGTCTAAATATGTCTAAAATTAAACTGTACACAGTTCCCCATGTACTGTTTTTAAAAAAATGGGCTTAGTTACCAGTAGGTTCCTTGGTTCATGCACTGTAGGATTAAATATCAAAAATCTAAAAGGTGTGCATCATACCTGACGCCTACACTTTACAGTTGGTTTTGTGACCAAGTCATTCTCTTCAAATGCTGTTGAGCTATAAATTATGATATATTTTGTGTATGAGCCCATTTGGTAGTGAAATACAACCACAACTCCAAAAAAGTTGGGACACGTGTAAAAATGTAAAACAGAATGCAATTATTTGCAAATCTTATAAACCCATATTTTAATCACAATGGAACATGGAAAACATCGAATGTTTAAACTGAGGAAACGTTCCATTTTAAGGAAAAAATAAGGTAAATTTGAATTTGTTGGCAGCAACACATTAAAAAAAAAAAAAAAAAAAAAAAAAAAAAAAAAAGGTGGGACAGGGCCATGTTTACCACTGTGTAGCACCCCCTCTTCTTTTAACAACACTCTGTATATGTCTGGGAACTGAGGGGACTAGTTGCTGGAGTTTTGGGAGAGGAAGGTTGTCCCATTCGTGCCTGATACAGAATTCTAGTTGCTCAACAGTCCTGGGTCGTCTTTGTTGTATTTTTCGTTCCAGGATGCGCCAAATGTTTTCAATTGGTGAAAGGTCGGGACTGCAGGCAGACCGGTTCAGCACCCGGACTTTCATGCTGTTGTAATTGATGCAGTAAGTGTTTTAGCATTGTCTTGCTGAAATATGCAAAGCCTTCCCTGAAAAGACATCATATGGATGGAAGCAGATGTTGCTCTAAAACCTGTATATACCTTTCAGAATTGATGATACCTTTCCAGATTCGTGGATGGCACGGCGAACTGTGTTCACAGACGATGAGTTCTGGAGGTGTTTCTGAGCCCATTTCCAGTACAGAATCAGGCCTGTTTTTAATGCAGTGCCGCCTGAGGGACGAAGATCACGGGCATGCAGTACTGATTTTCACCCTCGTCCCTTGCGCACAGAGATTTCTCCAGATTCTCAGAATCTTTTGATGATATTATGTACTGTAGATGATGAGATTTACATTAAAGAACATTTTTTCACAAATTGTAGATGCAGTTTTTTTTTTTTTTGCAGATTTGTGAACGTCTGTCCATCTTTATTTCTGAGACTCCACCTCTCTAAGACACTCTTTTTATACCTAATCATGTTACTGACCTGTTGCCAATTAACCTAATTAGCTGCAAAATGTTCCTCCAGCGGTTTCTTTTCCCCCAGTTGTTTTCCAGCCTTCTGTTGCCCCCGCACCAACCTTTTTTTGAGATGTGTTGCTGCCATCAAATTCAAAATTCAAAGCTTGTTGTTCTGAAAATGGTACATTTCCTCAGTTGTTCTACTGTGTATAGCATGAGGGTTTATGAGATTTGCAAATCATTGCATACTGTTTATTTACATTTTACTTCAGCGTCCCGACATTTTTTGGAATTGGGGTTGTACATGGCAAATTTTACACATGATTTCATAGTTTACTTTTATTAAATATCAAAAATCTAAAAGGTGTGCATCATACCCGACACCTACATAAACACTGTACAGTTGGATGTGTGACTGTAAGACATTTTCTTCAAATGCTATTGAAGTTAGAAACGTGTATAACAGTGTGGTGTGTAACTTTAGAGACGGTCCCTTCATTTCCGAATATCTGTGAATATCCAACGTCAAGCGAACTTTATACCAGTATCGATACTTACCTTTGGCTCCTGAAGTTTATGCTTACAACACCGACTGAATTAAAGCTATATAGTGATTAAACACACGGACCCTGCGCCACTACATATTCTACAACAAAACGAGTTCACAAATCATCTATTTTTATTCCACATCCTTACCTGAAGGACGAGTTTCACCCGAGACAATACTAAATTTTAAATTCTCCAGCTGAGCGGAAGTCAGTGTTCTGGTGAAAGTCTTCCCACCGGGAAAAAAAACTCGAGTGATAATCGGTTCCGCGGCTATATGAATGATTGACTATACTGATTTTCTTACAAGAATTCAATGTTTAAAGGCTAGTCAGAGGGCTCAAGGATAATTAAATTTGTGCAAGAGAACAAAGTTCGTCCCAGGGGAGGGGTTGTGGTGGAAATTCTACCAAAAATCAAGAGAGACACAGATCACTCTACTTTATTTGCACTTTACGGCCAGGGGAGAGTGATTTTACCACCACAATACCTCAGATTAGTTCCGGAGGGCCTTTCTTAAGATTCCGCTCCGCCTACCCGGACCGCTCAGCTAGGCATCTGTTATGAATCCATCCAGCCATCCATCCATCTTCTACCGCTTACTCCTTCTTCAGGGTCTCGGGGAACCTGGAGTCTATCCCAGGGAGCATGGGGCACAAGGCGGGGTACACCCTGGACAGGGTGCCAGTCCATCACAGGGCACAATCACATACACACTCACACACACATTCATACACTACGGACACTTTGGACACGCCCATCCTGGGATAGGCTCCAGGTTTTCCTGTGACCCTGGAGAAAAGGATATAGAGTGATATAGAAGTGGTATAGAAGGTGGATGGATGGAAATGTATACCTGATGTAGCTGTCCACTTGTGTGAGTACTTCTCCTTTTAATTGTCATGATGTCATTGGTCTGTGTAATTGCCTGTCTTGGCTCCTCTTCCTTTTCGCATTGTAACTGAACGGGAAAGGTAGGTTTCATTTTGAATTCTCGATAATCTTGTTTCATCTTTATTTAAATCATCATGTATATACATATATACTCATTATAATTTGTGTGTATAATGTTGTTTTACTTATCTGCGTGATTATTTTAGTTGTTTTACCCTCCTTTTTGAGTAATTGTTGTAGCAAACCTAATGGCTCATCCTTGCTGGGTCGCTATACTGCCTTCTGATGTATTCTTCCAGCTCCTCCCTGGTCATTTCCAGCTCTTCCCACTCTTTGCATCCTCCAACAACTGCATGGCTTTCAGATGCACTCAGCCCTCCACAGGCTGGCTAGTCTCTGCTTGATATCCTTCCTCAGCACTTTGAGACCATCTTTCTCACTTTCTCACCTGATGTTGCCTTCCTCCAGTTTCCATGTGGTTTCCTCCAGTTACACCTAATGCCACTCAGGCATGTTTGCCTAAAGCCGGGTGCACACTGCGATTTTTATTAGTTTGTTGCGACTGTTGCTTGTCAGACTGTACGAACATGGCTGTAGCCATGTCACACTGTAGGATCTCAGTTGTCATTACTGTCAGACTAACAGTCAAGACGTGAAAAACACACACACGTTAGGCTTTTATTTGTACACATAAAATTTCAACTATGTATGAAGTGTGTGGTGGCTGCGTCATTTTGGCTTTATTTTTCACTAACCACCAGATGGCGCTGTTTTCAACACTCATGAAGCTTTGAATCTTTTCCCGGAACAGTCAGAGGAAAGCCTCAGTGTTTTATGACTCTTCATTTTCCCATCACTACAATAAAGCTATATAAAAGTACTTTTGTGAGTTAGAGACAGAATAAATATTAAAAAGAGAGATGTGATGATGGTCTTCATATTCTCAGAATTTATGCCCAGAAGCAAACCGTTGTGCTGTATAATTTAATAGATGTCATGTAATGGTATTGCAGCCTTAATGAGAGTATAACAGTCCAAAGTGCAGGGCAAAAATCAGGCAATCAGACTAGAGCAGGTAAGGCAGATAATCAGAGTCAAGGGCAAAACAGAATCAAAACCAGAATATCAACAACAGAGAACAGTTTGTTATAGACAGAGAAAAGAGTAACTGAGTGCTTACTTCGAAAGATTGTGTGAACTAACAGACTCTCTGTGTGTGTGTGTGTGTGTGTGTGTGTGTGTGTGTGTGTGTGTGTGTGTGTGTGTGTGGAGTTTGCATGTTCTCCCCGTGCTGCGGGGTTTCCTCTGGGTTCTCCAGTTTCCTCCCCCAGTCCAAAGACATGCATGGTAGGTGAATTGGCGTTTCCAAAGTGTCCGTAGTGTATGAATGGGTGTGTGAATCACTGCGTCCGGGTGCCATCTTCAATCGTCTTGACTCAGTCTTGCCACTGGATCATGGCGGTCACCGGGAAGTGAGAGTGAGGCCGATGCTGAGTGAGTCTTCCTCACTTTAATCCAATTCACGCGCAGGTCGAGTCCCAGTTTGTGTTCTCCATAATGGTGGCGGAAATGGAAACTTCGGTCTTCGTCGAAATCGACGGATGAACTCCTATGTATGTGTGTGATTTGAAACAGGTGTGTCTGATTAGTACTCCAGAGAAGGTGAACGTGTCTGTGTGTTGTTCTGGGAGCTGTAGTTTGTGTCAGCCATGTTTGTAGTCTGAGGTGCATTCTGGGAAATGGAGTCACTGGTTTGCTGTGACATGACAATAGATAATTATTAATAAAATGAAAGAACATTAAAATGTACAATGTGAAGTGCACAGCTGTAGTCCTCTATCTAAAACTCATCTTCACTCAGTTCATGTGTTCACAACTTCCTGTTCCTCAACAGGAACAGAAGATCATTAGTATGGAATTAAGCTTGATTAAATAAACATTTGTACACCCCTACTAAATATGATTAAAAACATAAATACTTTTCATTAAAGGTTGTCACATACAGTCTGTTTATTCCATTTATATCATAGTGTTTATCCCATAGTGTTTATATCATAGTGTTTATCCCATAGTGTTTATATCATAGTGTTTATCCCATAGTGTTTATCCCATAGTGTTTATCCCATAGTGTTTATATCATAGTGTTTATCCCATAGTGTTTATATCATAGTGTTTATCCCATAGTGTTTATATCATAGTGTTTATCCCATAGTGTTTATATCATAGTGTTTATCCCATAGTGTTTATCCCATAGTGTTTATATCATAGTGTTTATCCCATAGTGTTTATATCATAGTGTTTATCCCATAGTGTTTATATCATAGTGTTTATCCCATAGTGTTTATCCCATAGTGTTTATCCCATAGTGTTTATCCCATAGTGTTTATATCATAGTGTTTATCCCATAGTGTTTATATCATAGTGTTTATCCCATAGTGTTTATCCCATAGTGTTTATCCCATAGTGTTTATATCATAGTGTTTATCCCATAGTGTTTATCCCATAGTGTTTATATCATAGTGTTTATATCATAGTGTTTATCCCATAGTGTTTATATCATAGTGTTTATATCATAGTGTTTATCCCATAGTGTTTATATCATAGTGTTTATCCCATAGTGTTTATATCATAGTGTTTATCCCATAGTGTTTATATCATAGTGTTTATATCATAGTGTTTATCCCATAGTGTTTATATCATAGTGTTTATCCCATAGTGTTTATCCCATAGTGTTTATATCATAGTGTTTATATCATAGTGTTTATCCCATAGTGTTTATATCATAGTGTTTATCCCATAGTGTTTATCCCATAGTGTTTATATCATAGTGTTTATCCCATAGTGTTTATCCCATAGTGTTTATATCATAGTGTTTATATCATAGTGTTTATCCCATAGTGTTTATCCCATAGTGTTTATATCATAGTGTTTATCCCATAGTGTTTATATCATAGTGTTTATCCCATAGTGTTTATCCCATAGTGTTTATCCCATAGTGTTTATATCATAGTGTTTATCCCATAGTGTTTATATCATAGTGTTTATATCATAGTGTTTATCCCATAGTGTTTATCCCATAGTGTTTATCCCATAGTGTTTATATCATAGTGTTTATCCCATAGTGTTTATATCATAGTGTTTATCCCATAGTGTTTATATCATAGTGTTTATCCCATAGTGTTTATATCATAGTGTTTATCCCATAGTGTTTATTACGTACTGTTTATTTCATACTGTTTATTACGTAGTGTTTATTCCATGGTGTTTTCTTCATCGTGTTTATTCCATAGTATATTAAAGCATGAAACATCAAATCAGTCAAATTATTTCAAAGACACAAAGAAGTCATGTCTATCATTTACACAGGTATGCAAATTCATTAAATAGCATTTTCTATATTTATTACCTATATTTAAGCCTTTTACTATTTATTACCTATATTTAAGCCTTTTTTCTCTCATACAGAAAACCAGTCAAGAGTGAATGTCTGTGTGCGTCAGTGTTTTATCTTGGTGAGGACAAAATGTCACCAAAACAGTGCTGACTCTGTAGCTGGTCCTCACAAAGAAAACTTCCTTTTGTAGCATTTTATTTTATTTATTTATTTTTTTGCACAAAATCTGCAAACTAAAAGAACTTGTTTCCTTTTAGTTACTGAGGTTAAGGTTAGGGTTAGATTTAGGTACAGTGTGTATGTGTGTGTGTGTGTGTGTGTGTGTGTGTGTGTGTGTGTGTGTGTGTGTGTGTGTGTTTCATAACCCATAATAAGATAATGACCCGGACACATGTCTATGAGAGCCGGTCATAGTGACACAGACAAAAAAAAAACAACCTTTCAGGGGAAAACTGAAAGATTGCCTTCCCATTTGCTCCTGGACACCGAGGTGTGCTAAACACTCTCTCACTCTCTCTCTCTCAGCCTCTCTCTCTCTCACACACACACCTCACAGTTCTAAAACATCTGAATTGAAAACGGGACACAGACCGAGATAATTTTCAGACGAGACGTTATTCTGTATAAAGTAAATATCAACATAAAACAATGGAGCGACCGTCGAGGTAAGAAGCTTCAACAAATGAATGTTAATAATACTGAAGTAAATTACTGCTGTGTTTATATACTGCACTTTTGTAATATTTCAGAAATGTGTGAAAGATGAAGACTGTGATACACTGAGCACTGATTTTGTTAAGATTGTTCATGCTGCCTTGATTTAATGAGTCCATACTGTCATTCTCACACACACACACACACACACACACACACACACACACACACACACACACACACACACACACACACACACACACACATGTGTGTGTCCTTTACATGTATATTTTTTTGTCTGTAGGGTTTGGCTGGTGTTCACCGTGCTGTTATCTTTTCCAATTTATTCTTTTGCTCTGGAAAAACTGAACATGTGCATGGATGCTAAACATCATAAAACGGAGCCAGGACCAGAAGGAGAACTTTACCAGCAGGTAACACACACTCACACTCGCACACTAAACACATGACACTTTGTGTAAATGTTTTATGATCCCTCACTCAGGTGTGTTCTGCTCAGCATGGGCGAAGGTCAGCGAGTCTTCACCAGCTCATTTAGCTAAACATTTCTCTTGAGGTGAAAAGTATTGCTCATTTTACTTTATCATCACAAACACCAAATGTCAAGAAACACAACAGTGACAACACATTTTTAAATCCAACATATTACTCCAGCCACAAAATATAATTTTATATCATTTACAACATTTTTTGTTTGTTTCACAGTCACAGTTCTGTTTTGAATGAGTTTCTCTGTGTTCACTGTTTGGCATCGTGTAAAAAATATCAAATCAGCCTGAGCAGAGAGATAAGAAGTTCCGAGTAAATGTAAAATTCTGTGTTTGTGTTACAATTGTAACAGTTTTTAAACTGGAATTGAAACTGTACGTGTGTCTGAACCAGGTTTCTCAACTCCAGTCTTGTTTAATAAAAATCCTGACTCGACTGAACCCTGCCGTGAAATGTCAAAGATTCTGCTTTCACATGTGATGTGAGAACACCACGGCCCATAGTTTAAATGTTAGCTAAATATTTTCAGAAACAGCGTTGGTCAGAGGCATGATCAGGAGAGGATGAAGGCTGCAGCCACAGGACTTTCACTCACACTCTGTCTAGTCAAGCTCTATCTCTATTCTGTATTAATGGACATTACGCACTCATTATTATTTATTAAAGTGTTTTATACCATGCTTGAATGCTGGATCCTGATTGGTCAGGGGGTGTTGATTAATTCTCTGTAACAGCAGCTCTGACAGTAGTGCAGCCGCACATCACAGGTTTATATTAATGCACTCGTTCTAATACGTTATCGTTTCTATAGCAATAGATCATTCACAGGGACTTGTGAATAAAGCCATTAAACAACGTGTGTAATTGTTGACATGGTGAAGTTTTCTGTAAGGAGATGTTTATGTAACATTTATGGAAGGAGTCTCCAGTGTCAGCCAGAGGTAAAGCTGTAACTTTTGTTGTTTTCCCACATCTTCAGAACAGAGCAGTTTACACTTTGTACAGTGAGAAGTCTTTAAGTTTCTCAGGGCTCCGTATGTGGAACGCCGTGATTTTCATGGTGTGTTCTGCTGTTAGCTTTATTAGCCTTGTTAATCTTCACTTCACATCTGTTAGCTCTGAGACGTGCCTGAAGCCTCTTGTTAACGTTTAACGTCTTAAACACTGAAAGCAATAAAATGTTTAGTTAATAAATACAGCATTACATAACACTAGCAAAGAGTCATTATCTAAAACATTCTTACTGAGGGACAATGTGATCTCTCCTTGTCTCTCTCTCTCTCCGTCTCTCTCTCTGTCTCTCTCTCCCTGTCTCTCTCTCTCCATTACTCCCTCCTCATCTCTCTCTCTCTGTCTCTCTCTCCTCGTCTCTCTCTCCCCGTCTCTCTCTCTCCGTCCCTCTCTCTCCGTCCCTCTCTCTCTGTCTCTCTCTCCTCGTCTCTGTCTCCCTGTCTCTCTCTCTCTCTGTCTCTCTCTCTCCATCCCTCTCTCCTCGTCTCTCTCTCTCCATCCCTCTCTCCTCGTCTCTCTCTGTCTCTTTCTCCTCGTCTCTCTCTCCCCGTCTCTCTCTCTCCGTCCCTCTCTCTCTGTCTCTCTCTCCTCGTCTCTGTCTCCCTGTCTCTCTCTCTCTGTCTCTCTCTCCCTGACTCTCTCTCTCTCCATCCCTCTCTCCTCGTCTCTCTCTCCTCGTCTCTGTCTCCCTGTCTCTCTCTCCTCGTCTCTGTCTCCCTGTCTCTCTCTCTCTCTGTCTCTCTCTCCTCGTCTCTCGCTCCCGGTCTCTCTCTCTTCGTCCCTCTCTCTCTGTCTCTCTCTCCTTGTTTCTGTCTCCCTGTCTCTCTCTCTCCTCGTCTCTCTCTGTCTCTCTCTCCCCGTCTCTCTCTCCATCCCTCTCTCTCCCCGTCTCTCTCACCGTCTCTCTCTCCTCGTCTCTGTCTCCCTGTCTCTCTCTCTCCATCCCTCTCTCTCCATCCCTCTCTCTCCATCCCTCTCTCCCCATCCCTCTCTCCCCATCTCTCTCTCCGTCCCTCTCTCCCCGTCTCTCTCCCCGTCTCTCTCTCCCCATCTCTCTCTCCCCATCTCTCTCTCTCTGCTAACATTATTCATCAGTGTTTTGATGAACACCATAATGAAGTCACTTGCCTTACATGTACCCCGCCTTGTGCCCGATGCTCCCTGGGATAGGCTCCAGGTTCCCCGCGACCCTGAAGAAGGAGTAAGCGGTAGAAGATGGATGGATGGCTGGATGTTTATTCAGCATGGAAAAGTTTTTATGTTTTCCACATATGTGATGTTTTATAACATTGTCATGAAAGTGAATCAAAGTAAGTGTGATCAGAGCAGTAACTGATTTTTGAGCATGTGCAGCTCAGAGGTGAATTTTGCTGCAGCTGGTGCGTGACTGCTCTCCCCGCAGTACCACCTGTATTTGGTTTGTTTCTGTCAGAAAAATAGGTTGTGGTAAAAACCTTCTCTCTCTCTCTCTCTCCCTCTCTCTCTCTCATCCTGTACATCTCTTTGTCTTTCTCTCACTGTCTCTCTCTTTCTCTGTCTCTCATTCACTCTGTCTCTCTCTGTCCGTCTGTCTCTCCCTCAGTGTGCTCCTTGGCGTGAGAATGCATGTTGCACTGCGAACACTTCAGCTGAAGCTCATGAAGATAACTCGTACCTGTACAACTTTAACTGGAACCACTGTGGGGTCATGAGTAAAAAATGTAAAGAGCATTTCATCCAGGACACGTGTTTCTATGAGTGTTCTCCTCACCTGGGGCCGTGGATCCAGCCGGTACGACCACATCACACTGCACACTCCCACTGAACTAAACACTGTCATTGAGTTATTGAGTTTTTTAAAAGGTTATTTTTAAAGGAAATGCATTATTTTATGGTATCACTTTAAAGAACCTTTTCTGTAAAGCACATTTAAGAGCACAGTCAGTCAAAGCATCAAGTCTCGTGAGGGTTCTCCACTCGTCTATGATTTCAGAACATCAGTTCTGCTAATGTGTAGGAAACCTGTGACATCACAGAGATTGTCTTGAAGTTCACATGACTTTGGATCTGGAAGTGTGAAGGCATTTCACTGAAATGGTTTAGGGTTCTATATACATTACCTGGCCAAAAGAAAAGTTGCACACTCTAAAATTTCATTGCAACACCTTTAGCTTTGATTACAGCATGCATTCATTGTGGCATTGTTTTGACAACCTTTGTGACGAAGTCTTTTCCAACACATCTCAAAGACTTTCAATGGGGTTAAAGTCAGGAGTCTATGGAGGCCAATTCATGTGTCAAAATGATTCCTCATGCTCCCTGAACTACTCTTTCACAATTTGAGCCCCATGAATCTTGGTATTGTCATCCTGAAATAAGCCTATGCCATCACGGAATAAAAAATTCTATTGATGGGATAACCTGGTCATTCAGTACATTCAGGTACTCAGCTGACTTCATTTTATTGCTGCATAATGTTGCTGAACCTCGACCTGACCAACTGAAGCAACCCCAGATCATAACACTCCCTCCAGAGGCTTGTGCAGTAGGCACTAAGGATGCATCGATTCATGTGCTTCCCTTCTTACCCTGACACGCCCATCGCTTTGGAATAGGGTAAATCTGGACTCCTCCACAGTCCAGTCTTCTAGTTCTCTAGCAAACTGAAGTCGTTTTCTTTTCTTTTTTTATTATATTTTTATTCGTCAGTTTGCCAATGTTCAAAGACATACAGGTGCAGCCTTACAGAGGTAAACAAGCAACAACCACACAAATAGAATTGCAAAAAATTCACATGAGGCAGAAACTGATATCGTGTATGTGAGGAATAGAGTATCAGGAGAAGTTTTTACATCTTCCCAAAGAGGTGTCCATATCTGCCAAAAGCTTTTGATGTACATCGTAAGTGAGTTTCTGAAGTGGAAGTAATGTGGATGCCTGAGCTATGCCGGATGCCAGGTACCTGAGGGGATGACCAAAGTAACAATATACATAAACAACAATTTCTTTGCCAGATACACCAGAATTAGATAAAGATGTTTTGCATGGAAGTCACACACTGCCTCCACTCCAATGTTCAGCAAATACAATTCCAAGAACAAACCAAAATTGCAACTTAAGAAGTTATTGTATGATATTATGTATTTTTGACCAGAATGACATGACTTCTTCACAATACCAAAAGCAGTAGAGAAATGTTCCCTTCTATTTTCACATTTGAAACAAAGTACATCTTTTTAAGTGCAATGGCGAGAGTTAAATTCTGTTAATAATATTATAATTGAGTTTGTGAACCCCAACGAAGTACACTTAGGATTTAATTTATTACATGCATCAGAGCAGTCGGCATTATCGATGCCATTTTCTCTAGAGACTCTCTCTAGAGAAGAAGCACATGTATCGGACAGGGCATCGTATATTTCCGATATTAACCCCTTCTTTGTTCAATTCCAGTCATTTCACATCTCAGTTTGCCCTTATCGGACAAGGATTTTATAAAATGACACATCTGAAGGTACTTTAAAAAATGGGATCTGGGTATGTTGTATTGATCTGATATCTGCTGGAAAGATTTTAAGGTATTTCCTAGAAAGAAGCAAGATATTTGAGAAATCCCTATTTTTGATCAGGCCGAGAGTTGTGCAGGACAGCTGGAAAATCAGGATTAAAAGTGATGGGGGGAAAACAAAGAAAGGCAAGCCAGTATTCTAAGATATGATTTTACATCTCTCCATGCCAAGAGAGTGCTTGAGATGATAACATTTACTGAAATACATTTGAGCTTTTTAATATTTATTATAAAGTGCAAAAAATGTTATTGACACGGAGATTGCTTCCATGTTAAGCTACATAGATCAGTCCTTTCATTAGATCAACTCACCCTGTGCTCTATCTGCGCTAACCAATAATATCATTAAAAAGTTTGGTAAAGCAACACCTCCCTTATCTTTTGATTTCATTAATTTAGAGAGTTTAATTCGGGGCATTTTATTGTTGCAAATGAATTTAGAGAAATGTTTATTAAGATCTTTTGAAAAAGGAACTGGCTAAATAATAAGAAAGAGATTGGAATAAATATAAAAATGTAGGGAGGACACCCATTCTCCATCCATCCATCTTCTATACCGCTTACTCCTTCTTCAGGGTCACGGGGAACCTGGAGCCTATCCCAGGGAGCATGGGGCACAAGGCGGGGTACACCCTGGACCGGGTGCCAGTCCATCACAGGGCACAATCACACACACACTCACACACACATTCATACACTACGGACACTTTAGACACGCCAATCAGACTACCATGCATGTGTTTGGACTGGGGGAGGAAACCGGAGTACCCGGAGGAAACCCCCGCAGCACGGGGAGAACATGCAAACTCCACACACACACACAGGACCACGGTGAGAATCGAACCCCCGACCCTGGAGGTGTGAGGAGAACGTGCTAACCACTAACCAAGTATTAAGGTTTTTTTAATCGTGTCAATGAGAAAATCATCATTTTTACAGGTCGTCTAATATTGGTGTAATGAAAATGACCAAGGTACTTTAAGCCATTCATTGTTATTTTGAAAGGTGAAAGAGATGATAAATCAACTAGAGGAGAAATATTGAGGGAAAGGGCCACAGATTTAGATCATTAATTTTATAACCAGTCAAACTGCTATATCGTGAGATACAGTCTATTGGAATTGGTTGTTCAGGTTCAGGGGTCTACAGCAGCACATCATCTGCATAAAGAGAAATCCGATGTTCTTCATCTCCCAACTTTATCCCAAAGAGCTGTTCACACTGCCTTATAGACTCGGCAAGAGGCTCAGTTATGCGGGCGAAGAGCAGGGGTGGAAGGGGGCAAGCCTGCATCGTACCCCTTTTGATGCAAAAAGATTCTGAACCCCCCCAAACACCTCCCCCGGTGAACACATGCCTACCTAAAGTCATGCAACAAAAACAAGTTGAATGTGCTTGGAGGAAAAGAAAAAATAAGTTCTTTCATACAATACCTCAAAGTAGGGCGGAGTCATAAGTGCTGAAAGAAAGAAAACTGATTCTGTACAGGGTTCCTGCAGAGAAGAACAGCTACCACCCTGAATACAGAATCCCCTATAGTCCACAGTGTATGGCAACCATTTCAAGGCTGCTTGTCTCCCTCTTTCTATCATGATCACCGTAGCCTGGGGGTTGGCATACAGCAATTTTATCCACTCAGTGAAGTTTGGGCCCAAATTAAATCTCTTGAGAGTATCGAAAAGAAATTTCCATTCAACCCTGTCAAAAGCTTTTCCTGCATCAAGGGAGATGATAAGGGTAGGGTGTTTGTATTTCTGAGCCGAATTCATAACATTCAAAAGTCGGCGTACGTTATCTGTGCCAAAGCGTGATCTTATGGATCCCGTCTGATCTGGTTTCAGCATACGTGGCAGCACAGTTTCCAGCCTGCAAGCTAGTACCTTGGCCAATATTTTACAATCTGTATTCTCATGAGATAACGTGCTATCTTCAGCAGCAGAAATTCTACATTCGGTCTCCGTTATACGCATCTTGTTTGCAGACACTGTGCACAACAATTTAGAAAAACATTCCTGTGTCGAGGTAATTGAAGTAGAAATGTTGTCTAATCGACCCATGTTCCCAATTGTACTTAGACAACAGTCAGTGTTGCCCAGACTGATACCCAGACTGATACCCAGACTGATACCCAGAGAACAGACAGCATGGACAGAACTGACAAGGCCTCCTCCGTTTCAACATGCTTCATCTTTACATTTCTGGAAGGCCAAGGAGACGTAAAACGTGGAATTCTCAGACATGTTTTGTTGCTGTAGAGACGTTGTGAGTCATGATTGGATCCAAATGAAAGCGAGAAAGTTAAAAATAAAAAGGAACTGGAGTGGAGCTAACAAGCTAAGCGGCCATCTTCCATGAAGTCACGTGACTCTCCCCGAAGTCATTTTTATCTGATTAACCTCACACTGATTAGGCCACACAGCTGTTTAGTCACAATCCTGTAAGTTCTCGTCACACTGTGCATGTGGAAATGCTCCAACTTTCACTATTAAACATAGCCATGTGTTCTACTGTTGACTTTTTACAATGTGACTTTGATCTCCGATTACGATCTTTCAATATTTTGATTATTCATTTTTCTGACCACATTTCTTCCTCAAAGTTGACAGTTCATCCCTCTCCTAACAGCTTTTCATAATGCATTGGATAGTTCTTAACCCAATTCCAGGGATTTCAGCAATCTCCTTACTTGTTTTCTTTGCTTGATGAAACACAGTAACATCTTTTCCACAACCACGGGATACATCTTCTGACATGCTTGTTTAAGAAATGAGAAGCTACACACTGCATCAGTTAGGGTTAAAATAATTGTTGCCAGCTCAAACATATTAATCAGTAAGGATCCAATCATAGGCTCTTAAGCATTTGCTTATTTAAATTCAGACAATGACCTTTTCCTTTTTTTCAGCCAGGTAGTGTAGTACCATCTTTTTTAAAAATCTTATTCCATTTCAACATCTTTGTGTTTGTGGATGAAGTTACAGAACGCTTAAGGAGAAAGAATTCATTTCAGTTATTATTAGACATTTCAACCTGTGTGTGTGTTTAGGCTTCCTTCTGCCTCCCAAAAACATACTGATGTGTGTGTGTGTGTGTGTGTGTGTGTGTGTGTGTGTGTAGGCGGATGACACTTGGCGGAAGGCGCGTATATTGGATGTGCCATTGTGTTTGGAGGACTGTAACTCGTGGTACAATGACTGCAAAAATGATGTCACCTGCAAAGAGAACTGGCATAAGGGCTGGAACTGGACCTCAGGTGTGGGTGTGTGTGTGTGTGTGTGTGTGTGTGTGTGTGTGTGTGTGTGTGTGTGTGTGTGTGTGTGTGTGACTGAATTTAAGGTCATGGTTTATATGTTTTCATTTTCAGAACTGTTATTTATATTTCTAATAATTGAGAGGATAAGATATATTAAGTGTTGGTAAGTCAATATGCAGTTTTACTGTATAGTGTTACGGTGTGGATTAAGGACAAAACTCTGGGAATATTTCTCGAGATAATATCTTGCCAGCTTAAAGTGTTTTATGTGTGTGTGTGTGTGCGTGTGTGTGTTACAAACAGGTACTAACCACTGTCCTGCTGGAGCTCAGTGCCAGAAGTGGACAGAGGTTTTCCCCACCGCTCAGAGCATGTGTGAGAAAATCTGGTCCAACTCCTACAAGTACACCACGTACACCAAGGACAGCGGCCGCTGCATGCATATGTGGTTTACGGGCCAGAACCCTAACACAAAAGTGGCAGAGTTCTACCTGAACCAGGGCTCTCGAACAGAGACAGCCAAGATTACGAGCCTCACACTCTCACTTGCTGTCCTTCTCTCAATGCTTTGAAATGCTAATAAAGAAAAAAGCTAAAAAAAAATCCCACCCCTTTTCCTTTTTTTTAACAATATGACGTTTTTTTTCTATTGTAATTCACCTCACAGGCACCAGATGGCGCTACATTTAATATTGAATTTTTATTATTATTATTGTTATTATTTTTATTATAAAACATGTTAAACAAATTGGTGCACGGTGGCTTAGTAGATAGCACATTTTCCTCACGGGGGTCGGGGGTCCGATTCCTGCTGTGGCCCTGTGTGTGTGTGCAGAGTTTGTATGTTCTCCCTGTGCTGCGGGGGTTTCCTCCAGATACTCCGGTTTCCGGTTGTGCCCTGTGATGGATTGGCACCCTGTCCAGGGTGTACCCCGCCTTGTGCCCCATGCCTCCTGGGATAGTTTCTAGATTCCCCGTGACCCTGAAGGATAAGTGGTAAACAAGATGGATGGATGAATGCTAAACAGATTATAATTCAACACAGATTTTTAAATTGTTTAAAATTACATATTAAAGCAAGGGTGACAAGCTCATTCTGCCTGGGCCAGAAATCCAGAACAACTGCAATCAAAGACTATTATTATTATTATTATTATTATTATTATTATGAAACATTTTCTGTTGACTAACACTAATAACCCTAGCTGTGAAATGAGAAAAGGATGTTTTGAGGATTAAGAGGGCTAACAGAAACTATTAAAGTGTATGTACTGTTAGGTAATAACATTCATTATACTGATTATAATAAAAGTTTTATGAATATATTGTTTTGTTTCTGAATTTGTTTACTTTGTTGTTGGATAACAGCTGCTGTGATGAGAAACAGGATTAGATGATGCATTTTTCTTGTTTCTGTATGAAAGCTGTTAGCCAGATAACAACACTGTAAGCATAGAGATATGGAGATGAGAGACGGTGAAGCAGCTGCTGGAGTTTACTGCAAAAGAAAAGTGGATCATGACTTGTCATGATATCAGGTGTAATTTCTCCCTATTATTAACATGGTGGGTTTTTTTTCTCACAGTGGAACTGTCATAAATGTATTTTATATTTTAATATGGAGAAATTGTTTGATGGTAGATTATGCCTTAAAAGATTAAAATAACAAAGTCATGTCATCGCTGCTCCTACTGTTGTCTGATATCCACCTAATCTGCACCAGTGCGTCACATTTACTAAATTTAATTTTACAGATCAGGAAAACAATTGTGATTTTATTTTGTGTACTTCCTCATCCCTCCAAAATTTATTTCTGGTTAGGTCACTGCTAGCACAACAGACATCATGCTTCTGAATTGTTTTTAGGCATGTGTGTGACTTACATCAAGCGCAGCACATCCATGTAGAAACCAGAGCACACATCTATATGGCAGTTCACAGTAACTTCCCATCGGATACGTTACAAAGTGAAAAATGTCTGCCACTCATGGCAGACATTTAACAGACTGTACAATAACAATCAATATGCTACAGATCTGCTATGAATTCTGGACAGTGTGAAAACCTTAAGAAATAGTGCATCACAGGCCGGTTCACAATAATGTTTTCCAAGTTCATCTGGGTTGAATGAAACAAGACTGCAGGCCAGATTTGGCCCACAGGCCTTGTGTTTGACACATGTGCTTTAAGGTGTACTTTTACTGCTCAGTTATACATTCATTTATGTACAGGAATGTACTTTGAGCTGAAACGTGTTTATCCACAAACATATAGTATAGCATTACACGGTACTGTGTGGTGGCCAGTAGGGAACAGAGCTGTTCAAAATGTCCTCTGTTCCTGTACTAGAGCTCAGATGGGGGTTATTGGAGGCGTTAAAGGTGCTGGAGGTGTGATGATTCAGTCAGTACCACTGTAAACCTCAGGAGCAGAAGTTACAGCAGCAGTTTGTGACCATAGATTTTGGTTTTGCAGGAAAGCATTAATAACGGCATAGTCTCTCCATTTCATTTAGTTTGAGGCTATCATACTTGACTTATGCTATATGTTGTATGTGGTCTATATAGCCCTGCCTCTGCTGAGTTATTTTTACCACACCCCCCCTCTCACACACACACACACACACACACAGACACACCACACCTACACCACAGTCACGCCACAGACACTCCACAAAAGCGCTACAAACATGCTACAGTCACACTAGTGTACTGAAGTCCCTGCATTGATTTAATTTTCTCTGTAGATCCTCAGAGGGGATCTGATCAAAACACCTGCACACATAATCCATTCATTCATTCAACCATCCATCCATTCATTAATCCATTCATTCATTCTTCCAGTAACTGTACAGGGGAATAAAGCTGTTAGAGGTGGGGACTGGAAGTCACAGTTGGGGTGAAATTGGGGTGACAGGCCTTCAAGGGGGCAGCTGCAACCTCAAGCCACCGATGTGGCCAGACCCCTGTGTTTTTCACTTGATGTTAGCTGGTGTGTACATTTTGTCCTTTAAGTTATTAATACTGTTGAATTATGCAAAGCTGAAAAGGTCAGGTCTGATTGTAGGTACATTGGTTAATAAATGTGCATTTATTAAATGTTTCTTTCTTGTCTTGCTTTATTTCACTCTTTAACTTTTTTAACTAAAGTTCATATTTGTATACTCTGTATACTTGTCATTTGGTATAGTATGTCCATAGTACTTTATCAGCTCTCTGATCAGTTTCTAAAACTAAATGTCAATGTAAAAAATGTAAAACAGTATCAATGGTTGTGGTCACGTATAAGCCCCGCCCCCGGAAGTGGGCCGACAGCGGTGTCGATTTAAAAGTTCTAAACAGGAAGATTATTAATAAACGCAGATTCACGCATTACAGTGTTTGTGATTGAGTGGACTGAGTTACACTCATCTTTAACCTGCTGCTGTTCTACACACTCCTCTACATTTTACTGAACTGAAAGGAAACGTGTATAACTCCCTTTTAAAGGGAGAGAAAACTCGCTTTTTAGCTAAAAATAAATGGAGAATTTCAGAGAAACTTTATGGGTTTAACAATAATAATAATAAATTACACACATTTCTGGATGATAAATTCCGTCTTTGGTCATATAAATGTTTTCTTTTTGTTGTCCGTTCTGTGAAGTGTGTGTGTGTGTGTGTGTGTGTGTTCGCTTAGCCTAGCCGCTAGCTGCTTCTTAGATTGATGTGTACATGTGTGTAAATGCGGTGTGTGTTTTCCAACTGTGAAGTCAAACCGGAGATCCTCAAAAGTTTTTGCAGGTCGCTGTTAAAAGTTATTTAAAGTCGATGTTTTTATCCAGCAGTAGTGTTTTGTGTAACTCTGTGTGTGAGTGAGAGAGTGTGTGTGTGTGTTAGAGAGAGAGAGACTTGGTAAAGCGTGTATTTCAGTTCAGTGTTTGTGATTGATTTTATTTCTGCGAGGGAAGGTGAGGAGAGATTAGCACAATGCTAACCGCCTCGCCGACGAACTGACTGTGGCAAAAAGGGAAGAGTTAAAAAGTTGTTTGCTGGATTCACAACTTTTATTGATGATCAGGGACAGTGAAATACAGAATTCCCTCAGCTTTGGTGTGTGTGTGTGTGTGTTTGAGCTGGAACATTTCCGCAAGGATATAAAATCAGGAGCAGATTAGCGGAAGGCTGATGGGAGACTGTGAGGCAGAGCTGGAGCCGAGTCTGCGCTCACTGCTCGGGTTCAGCCGCTAAACCAGGACAAGGACCGAAAGGAAAAAAAGACGACGCGGATAAACAAATATATCTACTTGTTTTCTTCCCGTGGCATTTTGTAGTCAGCTTGTTTCCCCAATGGCGGGCGGGGGAGGAGCGGCTCCTCCACTGTGGTATCACCGGGACCTGAGCCGCGCCGCCGCCGAGGAGCTGCTGGCCCGCGCCGGCCGAGACGGGAGCTTCCTGGTCCGGGACAGTGAGAGTGTGAGCGGCGCCTACGCCCTGTGTGTGCTGTGAGTTATCACCACATCTACTTCTATACTTTATTTACTTATTTATTTACCTCTCTGTATCCCCACACGCTGTTAGGGCTTACTGGTGTTGCGTTGTCGAGGAGAAACTCATTTAAACCACACGGACCTGAGAGTTTTAGTTTAGAGGTGTTTATTTGGCTGTTTGTTAGTTCCTGTTAAGTCTTTTTCTGTGTATTTTCAGCGTTTAACTGAAAGCGGACCTTTATCTCAGGTGAACGCTTGAAATAGTATTTCCTGTGTCCAAACTCATGCAAAACTTTTAACCAGCAGTGACCTCGGGCAGGTCTACATACACCTTATTCTTCATCAGTAGGATTTTTACTGTTTATAATATAATTTATTTATAGTGTAGCGTTAATAACATATTTAGTGTTTCACATCACAGGCACTTACAGGGGCGGAGCTAGATGAGGTCACGTGATCCAGATGGTCTACACGTCATCAGGAATAAAAATAACGCGTTTCATCTTCCACTGACTTCCTGTGTAAAGGCTACGTGACTGTAATAATGCTTAACTATTGAATCAGTCACGTGCCAATAATCACCTCTATAGATTATATACTTCTTTTGATTCACACCGGATTCGTGCCTGATCCCAGTCTGATTCCAGTCAGATATCAGATTATGGGAAGACGTGGAGTTGAACACTATAATGTAGAGTAAAGATAGAGAGAGGAAGGAGTTTTACTGCAGGATGATGATGTGGTAAAGGTGTGTTGCTCATGTTATGATATTAATAAACTGGCAATAAATTGTAATAAAAGCTGAGACTGGAATTGTGATGCTTGACCGGCGTATTAGAATGTCAGACAGGTGTGCCGGACAGGCGTGTTGGCATGCCGGACTGCCGGACAGGCGTGTTGGCATGCCGGACTGCCGGACAGGCGTGTTGGCATGCCGGACTGCCGGACAGGCGTGTCGGCGTGCCGGACAGGCGTGTCGGCGTGCCGGACAGGCGCGTTGGGCTGGCGTGTTAAGTTTATTTAGAAAGCACTTTTGAAAACAACAAATGTTGACCAAAGTGCTGTCCAAAAGCGCAAATAAAATCACACAAGATAATAAAATAAAGTTTATAAACTAAGCTGATAAAATGACAATATTTAAAAGACTGATAAGATCCAAAATTGCATAAGGTAAAAAATGAAGAACACAGAGAAAACATACCAGCTAGGCCAAAGAGAAGATTTTTAAAAAGGCTTTTAAACAGGGCTTATATGTTCTGAGAGGGCTGTAATTGAAAAACCACTGTCACTCTTTGACCTTAACCAGGATTGTGAGACATTCAGAAGAGCTTGACCAGCTGATCTAAGAGACCTTGATGTAGTGTAGGGGCAGATTAATTCTCAAATGTAAAGTGGGGCTAATCCATGCGTTTTGATCAGGGACTGGACTACTGCATGTTTAAAGTAAGATGGCACAGTGCCTGGCTAAAAAGCTAAACTGCTATTTACATGGACAAGATGCTAGGACCAGCAGTGCCTACCACAGTTTGGAGAAGCTGTGAAGGAAGGGTATCAGGAGAACACGTGTCCGACCGATGTGTTGGTCTGCTGTGTGGGCGTGTCAGACAGGTCCAGATGATGCTGCAGCTTACTGATGTAAACACACATACTTTATCAACAAGCTTCACCATGCTAAAGAGTGCAAAAAACCCAACAAGTCTGCATGTTTACTTTATTGTGCAGACCAGAACCTCAAACACAGAGTTCAGCGCTCCACTTCTCTGTTCTTCACATGCAAATGATTTACAGGGATGAGTGTACATGGAAATACACCAAACTGACAATTCTAACTGAAACCAAGAGCTGGATTATTATTATTGTTAATAATAATAATAATAATAATAATTATAATAATAATTATAATAATGTTGTTTATCAGCTCACTGACAAATCTTTTGTAACATAAGAAATATTCATTCAGGTCCTGGAATTCTTCTTTTACCTCAATATTATTCTCACATTATAGTAATCTTTAAATTATTATTTTTAAAAACAACGCTGGTGTGAAGGACCGGTGTACAGGAAGGGAACCCATGCGATGTTTGTTCGAAAAAAATGCAAAAAAAGCAAACCACTGTGATGGATGTTGTGTCCTAGCCTGAAGAAGCATAGAGAAGGGTCAGGACATGTTTCCATCCAGTGACTCTGCACTTCGGCTGCTCAGAGCTGCTTACTCACTTTACTGCTCATCTGAGGGCTTAAAGAAGGTTTATAATTAGGGATGCACCGAAAAGAAAATTCTTGGCCAAAGCCGAAAGCGAATATAATGAAAAACTTGGCCAAAGGCCGAAACCGAACACGTTTTTTCCATTTTTTTCACCATTGCATAAATTAAATAGTCAAAATGTGCTTTTTACTAGTTTGTCTTGCTTTTCAAAGAAAAAAAATCAATTACAAAAACTACAATTTCAAAATATTTATTTAACACTGAACATTTTTTTCATTTCAGCAGGCATAGGCTACCAGCAAGGCACAATATAACTTTAAATAAATAAACGAGTAAAATAAAAATATTGTGATGTGGTCGTCTTTGAGCCCCTTGAATAGCCGATGTTAGGCCTGTAAGTGACTGCTGAAAGAATGGAACACTCTGTAGACTACAACTAAAAGTGCATTAAAAAGCGCACTGACGAGTGCAGGAACTGGTTCTATTGGGTTCTATAGGGCTGATGATATTGGGGATATTCACCGCTCGTGTCCCTGTACACCTCGCCGAGTATTAGAGGAGATACAGTATAGTTAGAAGCGTTGTTAATGTTCTGTTCCTTGATGGATTTAGTTAGTTTAAACTATAGATCAGTTCATTTAGTCCCCGCTGGTGTTTCCGCTCCCAGTCCATAGCACTAGTTCATGTTTCTTGTTTTGTGTTGTGACGCGACTCTGATTCCTGCTTTGCCTCGTTTATGCCTGTTTGCCGCTCGCCCGACCCTTCGCCTGTCTTGACTTCGTTTTTTGGATTATGATGTGGATTTGTCTGCCTGCCCTTAAATAAATACGTCTTTACCTGCTTCCGTACTCTACTCCCTTACGTCTCGCGACGTGACAGAATACTCCGCGGGGTGTACAGGGGCGCGAGTGGTATACATCCCGAACATAATCTGCACTAAGCGCTGGCAGCTGAAAACAATAAAGCCACACCCCCCAACAACAACCAATGACAAAACAGGGAGGAGACGGAACAGAAACAAAACAAACGCACGTGTCCACAGTAAACAGTGTCACGGTTGTCAACATCCGAAGAGCATATGCGCGCGTCCCTTCATCTCTCCGCGTCTCACTCTGGTTGCTAGGCTATTTGGTCATGTCATCAAACACGTTATTGTTCGGTCATATTTATTCGGCCTTTTCACTTACTACGAACACCGAAAGTGCTCTCTTTTTTTTTTTTTTGCTATTTTCGGCCAAATAATTTTGGTTGCAGAACATTCGGAGCATCCCTATTTATGAAGCTTCACAGTGCTGTTGGTGCATCTCTCACTTCACACACACACACACATTTTTCACACACACTTGCAGACACATTCCATGTGGAGAGACTTCTTTTAGGAGACAAATCTGTGAAGCAGCAGCTCTGGGAATTTCCTAAAACACAACATTAAGTGTTTTATTCTTTTTATTCCACAGCAATGTACCAATGATTTATATTTTTTATTCATTAAAGAACACATGTTGTGGAACGTTGGTGAAACAGGTTAGTTCCTGTTCTCACTTGCGTTATAGCAGCTACCATATATACAGTTGTTCCCACACCAGCCCTCTCTTCTTTTTTTTTTTTTAATGCAGCTTGTTATGTTACAGAGAAAAGTGTAAACTCCTCTGTCCTGAAGATGACAGAAAACTTAGTTACAGCTTTACCTCTGACTCTTACAAAGCGCTGACACTGGAGACTCCTTCCATAAATGTTAAACACCTCCTTACAGTAAACTAGAGCTGCAACAACTAATCGATAAAATGGATAATAATGGATGATGAAAATCGTTGTAATGAATCTCAGTATGGATTAGTCCGTCTGCGCGCGGCACGGGGGAGATTTACTCATTACGTTACTTCTGTTCAGAAAACACGCCTCGGAGAGTAAATACTAAACCTGTGTCCCAAATGAAGTACTGCACACTTACACTATGCACTGCGTACTCTACCGTCTAGTGTGTGGATTTTAGAAAGGTAATATCATCTCAAATGGAACACTAGTGTTTTTTTACTAAGTGGAAGTATAAGCCACTAACTAGTTGACGGCACATGACATCACACTCGCGTAATGTGACGCTGCTGGCTTTAGCAGATACCCAGAGTCACCCACACTGACTTTCTTCAGCTTACTGTTTGTCAACATCATCTTTTATTCCCAACATGCACGTCCTCTACGTCCTCTTATATTAAACACTGCGGAGAAGATGAAACTTTATAAAGCGGCGTTTGTGTAGCACGAGCATGACGGTGATGCTGTCGTGAGTTGCTTAAAACTTTTGAATGACAAAAGCAGGCGAATTGTCCGCAGCTGACAGCTCTGACATTCGATTTTAGAACTCACGTTTTCCATGTTTTTGATCTCCAATTTGAACTGCTTTATTTCAACTCAGGTTGGGTTTTGTTGTTGTTGTTGTTGTTGTTGTTGTTTGCTTTAATATTATCTGATTTAAGTTCAGGTTCAGAAGACAAACTGGCTGACTGTTTTTTTTTTAATTTAAGTTTAATTAAAAAGTTAAGAAGTTTTTAATTGGTTTAGTTTAATTTAAGTTTATTGTCATTATTTGCTGTATTTATGCGCCTGCCGTGTAAATTCTGTTGTTTATTATAACGGAAGTGATGTGTTGGTAACGAGGCCGCGTTGCTCCTCATGCGTGATGCAGACGCGCTGACACACAGAGGGAGTACGAGTAAGATCTGTAAAGTCTAATTAAAACATTATGATGAAAAGTAAACACAAGTAAAACAGTATTCCTGAAGACAGCGAGGAGCAGAAACCACACGGTGCAGTGAAAGGGAGGTTTTATTATTCTTTCAGGACTGCAGTTTAATTCTGCATCCATAAAAAAATTATTTATGCATTATTTTTATGGATGTACTGAATTAAACTACAGTTTTGAATGAATAATATATATTCTGGTGTGTGTGTGTGTGTGTGTGTGTGTATTGGGTTCTTTTCAGCCTTGTATAATTGGACAAACAGTTGTGTAAAGGTTTAGTCTGAAGTTTATATTTGTAACACTCAGTTTGTGGATTTTATTTGAAATAAATGAAAAATGGTACTGAAAGTTTGCCCCGCCCCCAACCGATTACTCGAGAGAAGAAGAAAAAAATCAGTCCACTTATTGATTATGAAAATAAGAGTTAGTTGCAGCCCTACAGCTAACTTCACCATGTCAATGATTACATATGATCTTTAATCTGTTTATGCAAAGCATCTGCTGTACATGTCCCCGTGAATGAGCCGTTGCTATAGAAACTATAATGTATTAGAACTAGGGCTGCAACTAATGATTATTTTCATAATCATTTATTATCGATTTTATGGATTAGTTAGCAGCTGTAATTAGAACGAGTGCATTAATATGGGCCTGTGACGTGCTGCTGCACTACTGTCAGAGCTGCTGTTCTAGAGAATTAATCAACACCCCCTGACCAATCAGGATCCAGAATTAAATGAAATAAAGTGCAGTGATGCTCTGAGGTCTGGAGTGTGAGTGTGTTCCCGTGTGAAGTGTGGGGAAATGGAGTGTGTGGAAACTACTGAAACCACATCAGTGCTCAGACTCCTGACCTCAGTGCTGATGTTCTGTTATTACTGGGTTCTGCTGCGAGGCCGTGGATCAGAATAGCAGCTCCGCTTTAAACACTCCGCATGGTTTTTCTCTCAGCAGCAGTTTTATTTGCTTGCTCAGGATCTCGGTGACGCCTGAATGTGGAACTGTTCTCTGTGAGTTCAGGGTGCGGTTGTGAGCAAGAGGGAATAGTTTTAAGCAGACTCGGATTTTAATGACCCCAGCAGTGATGTTACTGAGAACGAACAGCTCGCTGTGTTTAATGTGACACCGCGTCTGTCCTAAGTTTCTGGAAAATATTATTCAATTATTATTATTATTATTATTATTATTATTAAAATGTGGAAAATTCACATTGAGACTCGCACATGTTTTAACAGAAAGCAAATCGTGTGTAAAGTGAGCTGTCGGATGTTTCCTGACCTCATACATAACGATAAAGTTGAAGTTAAATGATGATGGAGGATTTACCATTTCACATTTTACTATTTCAGCAGTGAATCACATACACAAGCCTGTATACACACAGAGCTGCACAATTAATCGAATATCGATCGCGATTATGATTTTCACTGCCCACGATTACATGAACATGATCGACTGCGATATTGACGTTTCAAGTCCATCCTCCACTAATAGAATACTCCGCTGCAGGTAAAATCACAAAATCCTAAACTTACAGACAGTCACCATAGAGCAGCGCAGGGATGATGTCATTTTATAGTGCCAAACCCTGGAAATGAGTTAGCATTTTAGCGCTCAATCTGCCCACTTTGCTTCGAGCTCCAGCGCTTTGCGCGAGGGGAAATCATGACACTGACATGTTGTGAAATGGCACCACAAGCGTTTTTGGGGTGATTAAACGTCATCACGCTGAACAGGAAAAAACTTATACTGGTTCAGGTATACTGCGCACGATTCCCCAAAAACATGTGGATGAAGACTGATCCACAGAGGAAATGCGTCTTCTGGAGGAGGTTTTAAATAAAGTTTGGAGAAGTGTGGGAAGCTCGGTGATGGTGACGGTGAAGTGGAGCGACCGTGGTGTAGAGCGTGTATCGCGTACGGTTAGATGTTTATTTCTGGAGATTGTATTTAGGCTTCAAACTTTATAACAGTTGCTCATTTGTGAAAGTGATCTTGATGGACAGAACGTGTTCGTGTTGTAGACTTTTGTTGATCAGAGATTATTTTGTGCAGTAATCCAAAAGTCTGTGTGAAAATCCTGTGGGGTTTTTGTGGAGGGAACCGGTGCGATGATCACGTCCGGGTTCCGGTACAGAATGACGTCGTCCCTGCGTCAGCGCTCTACAGGGTGATCAGTCCGCGTCTCTCCTCCTGTAAACGCTGCTACTGACTTCTCTGCATGATCATTATATCATTATAATTGTACAGCCCAAGTACACACACACACACAGACCAGCAGTTCAGTCATCACTTTAGCCTTACTTTACAGACACTCTACGGTAAACAATAAATCAGAACTTTAATAATCCGGGTAGAATTTCCCATTTTGCAGAGAGAAATGCTTTGAAGTGTGAGTGTGTACTGGCCTGAAGAGTGTTTCACTGTCTGCCATTATTACACACATTGTGATTAGTGTATGGTGTGAATGTTGTGGTGCGGTATGGTGTGAATGGTGTGGTGCGGTATGGTGTGAATGTTGTGGTGCGGTGTGGTGCGGTATGGTGTGAATGTTGTGGTGCGGTGTGGTGCGGTATGGTGTGAATGTTGTGGTGCGGTGTGGTGCGGTATGGTGTGAATGTTGTGGTGCGGTATGGTGTGAATGTTGTGGTGCGGTATGGTGTAGTGCGGTATGGTGTGAATGCTGTGGTGCGGTATGGTGTGAATGCTGTGGTGTGGTGTGAATGTTGTAGTGCGGTATGGTGTGAATGTTATGGTGGGGTATGGTGTGAATGCTGTGGTGCGGTATGGTGTGTATGGTGTGAATGTTGTGGTGCGGTATGGTGTGAATGCTGTGGTGCGGTGTGGTGTGTATGGTGTGAATGTTGTGGTGCGGTATGGTGTGAATGCTGTGGTGCGGTATGGTGTGAATGTTGTGGTGCGGTATGGTGTGAATGTTGTAGTGCGGTATGGTGTGAATGCTGTGGTGGGGTATGGTGTGAATGTTGTGGTGCGGTGTGGTGTGAATGTTGTGGTGCGGTGTGGTGCGGTATGGTGTGAATGCTGTGGTGCGGTATGGTGTGAATGTTGTGGTGCGGTATGGTGTGAATGTTGTAGTGTGGTATGGTGTGAATGCTGTGGTGGGGTATGGTGTGAATGCTGTGGTGCGGTATGGTGTGAATGTTGTGGTGCGGTGTGGTGCGGTATGGTGTGAATGCTGTGGTGCGGTATGGTGTGAATGTTGTGGTGCGGTGTGGTGCGGTATGGTGTGAATGTTGTGGTGCGGTATGGTGTGAATGTTGTGGGGCGGTATGGTGTGAATGTTGTGGTGCGGTGTGGTGCGGTATGGTGTGAATGCTGTGGTGGGGTATGGTGTGAATGTTGTGGTGCGGTATGGTGTGAATGTTGTGGGGCGGTATGGTGTGAATGTTGTGGTGGGGTATGGTGTGAATGTTGTGGTGCGGTATGGTGTGAATGTTGTGGTGCGGTGTGGTGCGGTATGGTGTGAATGTTGTGGTGCGGTATGGTGTGAATGTTGTGGGGCGGTGTGGTGCGGTATGGTGTGAATGTTGTGGGGCGGTGTGGTGCGGTATGGTGTGAATGTTGTGGGGCGGTGTGGTGCGGTATGGTGTGAATGTTGTGGTGCGGTATGGTGTGAATGTTGTGGTGCGGTATGGTGTGAATGTTGTGGTGCGGTATGGTGCGGTATGGTGTGAATGCTGTGGTGTGGTATGGTGTGAATGTTGTAGTGTGGTATGGTGTGAATGCTGTGGTGCGGTATGGTGTGAATGTTGTGGTGCGGTATGGTGTGAATGCTGTGGTGCGGTATGGTGTGAATGTTGGTCCTAACTCTGGACCTCGTACCTGAATTTCACCTGATGACATTTTTAATGTTGCTGCATTTTCGTCCTTACGCACTCTGATTCACACTGATTTAATGTTCAACGCTGACTCACTGTGTGTGTGTGTGAGAGTGCATGTGTGTGAGACTGTGAGTGTGTGAGACTGTGAGTGTGTGAGACTGTGAGTGTGTGAGACTGTGAGTGTGTGAGACTGTGAGTGTGAGAGAGTGCATGTGTGAGAGAGTGCATGTGTGTGAGAGTGCATGTGTGTGAGAGTGCATGTGTGTGAGAGTGCATGTGTGTGAGAGTGCATGTGTGTGAGAGTGCATGTGTGTGAGAGTGCATGTGTGTGAGAGTGCATGTGTGTGAGAGTGCATGTGTGTGAGAGTGCATGTGTGTGAGAGTGCATGTGTGTGAGAGTGCATGTGTGTGAGTGTGTGAGACTGTGAGTGTGTGAGACTGTGAGTGTGTGAGACTGTGAGTGTGTGAGACTGTGAGACTGTGAGTGTGTGTGTGTGTGAGACTGTGAGACTGTGAGTGTGTGAGTGTGTGAGACTGTGAGTGTGTGAGACTGTGAGTGTGTGAGACTGTGAGTGTGTGAGACTGTGAGTGTGTGAGACTGTGAGACTGTGAGTGTGTGTGTGTGTGTGAGACTGTGAGTGTGTGAGACTGTGAGACTGTGAGTGTGTGTGTGTGTGAGACTGTG
>NC_030432.2:157500-162500 GCF_001660625.3 Ictalurus punctatus
TGAGTCATTTTTCATAAACGGCAAACCTTTCTGCTCCCCATGTGAGTTCACTTCATTCATACTGCTCGGTTTACACTCCACCGCAAGCCAGTGTGCAGGAGGCACAGAGTATGCTCGCTGAACAGATACTGTGTGTGGAGCGCACACACTCTGACTCATCTGCCACTTCAACAAGGGTAATCTCACACATGAACTTCCCAAATACACACAGCCTATTAAATGCCCGACCAGAGAGGAGAAGACTGTTACACTACAGTAAGTCCATCACACTGTCCCACGAGCTGCACTCTGACACTGTGCACATCATGGTCCATCTGATTGCTGCATACAGGCAGAAATTAAAGCTCTCCAAACATGTTGTGAGGACCAGGGAGGCCGTGGAGGATCTTCAGGTATGCTTGGACTGTACAGACTGGGATGTATTCAGGACTGCCACCAACAGTCTGTACACTGTAAGAAAAATGAAGAGTATGTCGAAGATCTCGGAGAAGAATAACTTTATTACAGCGTGGCAGTGACAACGTACATGAAGCACTTTTGGTTCGTCGGAGTCAAAGTGAACCCAAAGTGAACAGTATCAACACAGATATTTATACTGTTTCAAACCAGGTTTTGTGTATGTGATGTAAATGAAGTTTCATTCTAAATGTAAAGTACGGACAGGATTTGATGCGATCACTTTCTGTTCTCACAGTACAGGTGTTGTTACAGGTGTGACCCCGAATTGTGAGGTGATGGGATTATCGAGACAGATGTCTTTCTGAATGCTAATCACGGTCACGTAGCCCTTTGTTCAGGGAAGGATCTTGATGTCCCTCTGCCGCTCCCATGCTAAAACTGAGTGAATGTCACTTTAGGTGATATTATACACATATTGCTGAGACTCAGGTAAATTGTCCCTTTGATAATTCTGCCTTTTCGGGGAACGAGCATATCCTAACACAGTTCGGGGTGGAACCTGCTGAGAGGCAGTCTGTAATCTCTTATAGCTCAGAGGTTGTGACATCATACATACGCTTCTGTGAGGATAACCGCGTACCATCACGCACCATGGTGAGTTACAACAGTGACTACGTTTACATGGACAGCAGTAATGTAATTATTGGCCTTACTCTGAGTAAGATAATGATGGGATTAAGGTGTTTACATGAGTCGCTTTTAGAACACTCCTGTCATGTTCCCGTTTGACATGTTATAGAACATAATTAGATGAACAGCCCGCGTCATTACGTCACCGCGCCACGCCGTCCGACGTCCCTCCAGAATTTCACTTATCTACATGCAGTTGGTCTTCGTTATGGGACCGTATACAGTTTGGGGTGTTTTTATGTAATTTTTTTACGAACACTTTAAGTGCAGTTAATTATTTGTCATGCTGTACGTGCTAATAGACGACTGCTTGAAGCCGAGGGCTGCGTCTCAAATTGCATACTTACCCGTCTATATAGTAGCCGAGATACATGTATTTTTCCCCACTACAGGCCTATAGTAGGAAAGTATGCGGTTTGGGACGCAGCCGAACTCTCTTGTTCGCCGTAAAATGTTGAGAACTGCCGTGTGTGATCGTGTCCTGTCGCAAAATGCGGTGAAAACTCTCACACGACGTTCATAATGTGATTAAGGTGATGACATGTCTGTAATATTCGTCCATAATGTGGCTAAAACAGGAATACTCCACCTGTCTTAATTAGATTAGAACTTAATTCAAGTATGACGTTAATTAGATTAAGGTCAGTAAAAACGGCTGTTTACATGGTAGTTTCTTCATTAGAGTATGGTCTTAATCGGGTTAAGAGTGGATTATTGTTGTCCATGTAAACGCAGCTATTGACAAACCCTGATTCACAGCCAGACTCCGAAGTTGTGTTTAAGAGTGGGGACAGAATCAGGTTTAAAGTGTCAAAGTAGAAGGTTAGCAGTGTGGTGAGAGAAGCTAAACAGCTGTACTCTCAGAAACTACAACAGCAGTTCTCAGCCACTGACTCTGCTTCTGTCTGGAAGGGGCTCAGATCTGTGACGGGTCACAGACTGTAAACCTAAAGCCCCCCACTCTGCTGATGACCGCTTCTGGCCAACAGCCTGAACCAGTTTTACTGTCACTTTAGCTGCGTCTCCACCGAAATTACCCAGAACAATCAATCCCAGGAACTTTTTTCAAGGGACCATTTCGTTCCTCCAGACCTTTGCTGTCTGCGTTTCCATCATGGTCTCGTGTATCGTGAAGATTAGGCCTTGGCAAGGATATGAAGCATTGACGTATGCTACAATCAAACTGATTATTGACACAAAGTAAGCTGATTTTAATGATGTAATAATGTCACATGTTTACTCAGCTCATAAATACACCTAGCAGACTACGATTGGAACACAAACCTTTGAACAGAAACAAAAGAGTTTGCTGCAGTTACACTGGTGGTTAGGATTCAGCGCTCTCACCACGGCTCGGGTTCGACTCCTGGTCACAGAATGAATTTTTTAAATCTTTGGATAAAGATTCGTGTTTTAAAAACAGAGATCTATTTTCTGAAATCTGATAACAGCACTGCAACCACAAGCATGGAGGAGAGTCCAGCTGTGCTGCTGTTGATTATGATATTATACTTTGCTGAAAAGGGATTTGAGAGACGCTGGAAAAGAGAAGAGCAGTGATGGCAAAGTGAATTCAGAATGCTCGTAATGCCAGACTTAAAGTAAGCAGACGGATTTTATTAGCTATTGCTATGATGATGGAGACGAACGCGCGTGCGTGAGTTTCTCTCTGAACCTCGTCGTCGGTCCATCAGTCAAATATTTTACTCAGAACTTAATTTAGATCCTGGCCCTGCCCACCCAGCTCCAGCCCTCCAGCTTCACCACCTCCACCCCAGCAGGGGCTGGGGTCTCCACAGCTGCACACCTCAACGGTTCCCCTCCTCCCCCGCCACAAATAGACTCTCTCCATCCTGGAGTGGATGCTATACTGCACCTTTTTACTTCAGAGTATTTGCACTGGCCCACTCGTGCACATCCTGCACTAATGTACAGTTAATGTTTTTATTTTTATTTTCCTAACTCTTTATATTTTTATATTTATGCTCGTAGTTTATATATCTTTATAGTTTTTGTTTATACTTGTCATTTTCATAACTTTCTCTCTTGTTTATCTTATTAATGTATCTGGGTAAGCACCAGTACAGCAAGACGGATTACTTGTACACGTAAACCCACGGTACTCGGCAGTAAAGATGATTCTGATTCTGATAGAAACACGTTTCCCGAATAAATTCCTCAATGCACATCGTCATGTGACTTTGCCTCAACAAATCATGTGATTAGGTAATAAATAATTGGCTGATGTGATTGCCGTTGCGCTGTGTAAGTTGGCCACAACATGTGCTGAATATCCGGGGGGTTTGTCTGTGGGAACTGGGGTGCAGTGGGTTGTGTTCCTGGACTCCCAGAAATGTCTTGCGTGATTCCTTTCCCAAACGGAGTCTGAGTCCGATCGCAAGAGAACATGAAGTTTGTGATCGCGTTTCTTCTGCGCGCTCTGGAGCGCAAGTCATGATATATGGTGTGTGTGTGTGTGTGTGTGTGTGTGTGTGTGTGTGTGCGCACAAGTATGTGTATGTCTGTGCGTGTATATGTGTGTGTGTGTGTGTGTGTGGAGCAAGTTTACAAGGCGAGGGGTAAAGGTGATGCACATACACAGATGATATTCTCTGTCCGGTTGCTTTTTTATTTTCATTACTGTAGATGAGCAAAAGTACATGGTATGATAACCGTCAGGGTGTACCGCTGCAACCCTACTGTGAATATTATCATTTATATTATATTAATTTTGTACAATAATGAATAAAAATTCATGAATATTAATAAAGTATCATGTTGTGGTGGCACAGACTAAACATTAGCAGTCGCTACACTGTGTAATATGTAATATTAATATTGCATAAACCACAAGAGGTGAAAATGGTCTCTTCACATTGTGTGTGTGTGTGTGTGTGTGTGTGTGTGTGTGTGTGTGTGTGTGTGTGTGTGTAGACATCTCAGGGAGTGCAACCAAAGAGGTTTAAGACATTACCTGAGCTGATTCAGCTCTACCTTCAGCCTAATCAGGGTCTTGTCACCACCCTGCTGCTGCCTGTGGAGAGAGAGGAATGTATGGACGAAAGAGACTACTCGGGTACACACACACACACACACACACACACACACACACACACACACACACACACAGATAAACCCTGTGGTGAAAACTGGACAGTTGAAAACAAAACTCAGCCATTTTAAAGCATATTCTTCATCACTCAGACAGATGATGGCAGTGGTCTCCATAACGACAGTAAAAGTGACTGTAATGATCATTTGTAATGATGAGGCTTTTATCAAAACTCCAAAAAGTGAAGTGTCATGATCAGAAAACAAAGGGGTGTTTCACAGGGACACACTCTACCAATCAGCAGGGGGCAGTGCCGCCAGCCCCACCCCCGAGTACACTGTAGTTGGTGCTGATCTTCAGCAGTCTTTACTTCTGGACCAGTTTTATGGTGCCAAAGTTTCCAGTACTTGGTGCAGTGGAGAAATGCATCTAGTGCATGTCATGTGACTGCAGGAAGGAAGAGGTTCCCCGCTGGACCTGGAGGAGGAGCTACACCTGCAGCTTAGCCGTGGAAAAAGTGTGTGATGTCATTTTGAAGTGCAGCAACAAGTGATATCAGACATGTAATTGAACAGCCAATCCAAAACTTGTTACATGCATTGCTCCTCCCCATATTTAACCCCACCCCTCTGGACTTTTTACATTTGCGTTAATGTCACAGAGCTATTGCTAGTGCACTAATAAACACACACACTGTAAAAATAAGGACGGCTTTCTCAAATATTGTGTGTGTTTGTTTCACAGATGGAGAGGATGATAAACCCCCCCTTCCTCCTCGGACTGGCTCTTGTAGCTCCGCCCTTGTCAGTATAGAAACACCCACAGAGAGGTAAGCCCCTCCCCCATATATCCTGCTCTG